>NC_135825.1:52855946-53002994 GCF_964213995.1 Mustelus asterias | reverse complement strand
CGGTGCTGGGCGGCGGCGCTGGGCTCCGGCGGCGGGGACACTGACACTGCGGAGGAGTCACTTCGCTTCGTCCCACTGCAGACAACTGGCGCGGCTCGGAGGCGGCTGAAGGTGAGCGGGTGGAGCCCGGGCCGGGCGGCGCACTGGCCGGGGGCCGGGAGGGGCAGTGGCCCGGGGCCGGTACAGCCTTCAGGTGATCGGGGAACAGCCATTGTCGGGCTGGGTGTCCGCAGTCTCTGGCTGCCCCATGGGACACATTCTGTGGTAAAAGAGCCACAGTCTTGTCCAGTCCGGTTGGTCAAACCTGGTGCCTATCGGAATGGGGAGGGTTCCCTTCACCTGTCTATAGATGGACACCTGGTCAGGTTCCCTTCCGCAAGCCTCCCACCAGGGATTGTTCACCTGATGAGTGACGTTAATGTTTTAAAAATCCAACAGGTTTCCCATAAATGAACCTTTTTGGGACATGGGGATTAGGGTTTGTGGAAGATTTTTTTCCAGTCCTTAATTGTTTTTTAAAAAAATCGAGCGTTCAGTAAGACTTGGCTTTGCACAATACCATTTTCAACACAATCCAAATTTTATGTCTCTTAAGTAAGTTTGAGGATGTGCCCGACACCAGGGTATACCTAGTATTTGCATGTAGGCCTGACCAGAGAGGAGTCATAGATTCACTTCCTTGAAAGGCCTTGGTGAACCAGTGGGTTTTTAGTAGAATCAAAAAGCATTTGTGGTCAATTTTTTGAGGTAACCCTGATGTGGAGTTGTCGGCGTTGGACTGGGGTGGGCACAGTAAGAAATCTCTCAACACCACGTTAAAGTCTAACAGGTTTATTTGGTTTCACGAGCTTTCGGAGCACTGCTCCTTCTTCAGGCTTCTGATACCAAATAAATCTGTTGGACTTTAACCTGGCGTTGAGAGATTTTTTGTGGTGCCAGCCATAAACTGCAAAATCCATTGGAATTAGTCGGATGCGATTTGAACTTTTTTAGTCCAATGCTGTAACCACCACACCACCATCTCCTTCCAAAAACTCAAACTGGCTAAGGATGCAGCTGTCTGAAATTTTAACCTTTCCCCATTGCCACAAGCACCAACATAGACTCTTTTACATGTTTAACTTATCTGTAATTCCTTGTTTTTATGTCTCGTCTTTATTCCAACCCTCATCAACCACCTCCCTTTCATGTTCTTCTGGCCTCTTGTTCAATCCATCCTTTGTGTCCTTAATATGGTGGAGCTTTCATTACCTCATCCACCTTTGAGTACTCTTAAACCCCTTTGTCTCGCTACATTTTAAGATCCTTCTTCAAATACATGTATTCAACGTAGACTTGAGTCACCATTGCAACATCTTTGGTAGAGTCTGGCATTTATTGTCTGCAGAGTGCTGTGGGACATTTTGTACATTAAAGTTATTATTACATAGTGCATATACAAATGTATGACTGCAGTTGCATTCTTATTTTCCAGTTCCGTGCATAAATTGCAGTGTCAAGAGCAAACTGCTTTAGCTGAATTAATGCTACTCCTTGAAACATCGACATTTCCTTGTATCTTTTTGCGCAAGACTGGGGAAACTGTTATATTTCAATGTCAATATTAACGATCCATTCAGCGGATAACCGTGGGATTGATTGTGATGCAACTTGGAATTGCACTCTCGGGGCAGGAGTTCAGTCTGTTGGCAATAGTGCCAGTCACGTTTGAGCTTTTCCTCGTGTTCTGCTAATGGAGCAGTGATCTTGGCCCATCCTCAGGCTGTTGAGAGTTGTCAGGTTTTCTGTGTTTGATTGAAAGCTGGGACAGGATTTCATCACTTGGATCAGTTATCAGATTGTAGTTGGTGATGTTTGCAGTCAACCAGGAGGTGTACCATTGAGAGGTGGGGCTGTCATCAGTTTGTAAAGTGTGGAGTATGTTCTAATAGGGGCTATGGGATTTCAGACGAGTGTGTGTGTTTCTTCCTGAGGTCCTGTGCGACTGCAAATGCTTCGCTAACTGTCAACTGGTAGTGTTCTTTGAGGGATTTTTTTACTCTAGACATCTGGAGGTTCAATTAGTAAGAGCACAGGAAGCTATTCGAGCTCTGTTTCTCTGTTCCAGAAATAAACCTCATGACTTCCCGGAGATGGATGTCGACTATGTTGGTGTGGCGTTCCTGAGCCAGACCTGCTGTTGGATTAACCAAGGCAAGTGCAGCAGTGAATTGTGTCTCTTGTACTGCCCAGTTGGTACCTGCTGGTTTCCGTATGAGATTCACACACACCTTGACCTTGACTCCAGTGCTCTGGAGGTGTTGCTGGATGTTATCGTACAGTAGAGTGTCCAGATATTTTGGCATTAGGCTGTGGGTGAGTGCTCGACCGTATAACTGGGCATGAGGTAGTTCCTTCGTCTTTGAGTTGTGCAGGTGGAAGGCCGAAATGGCAGTCTTAGCGGCATTTAGTCAAAATTTTCATATTCTGAAGTAAGTTTTCAATGAACATAGATCTTCATTAAATGTTTTCTCAATGTCCTGTGGAAAAGATTGAAAGGGTGCAGAAGAGATTTACAAGGATGTTGCCTGGATTGAGTGGCATGCCTTATGAGGATAGGCTGAGGGAGCTCGGTCTTTTCTCCTTGGAGAGGCGTAGGATGAGAGGAGACCTAATAGAGGTATATAAGATGTTGAGAGGCATAGATCAGATGGACTCTGAGGATTTTTCCCAGGGTGGAAATGGCTGCTACGAGAGGACACAGGTTTAAGGTGCTGAGGGGTCGGTACAGGGGAAATGTTAGAGGGAAGTTTTTCACAGAGGGTGGTGGGCGAGTGGAATCGGCTGCCATCAGTGGTGGTGGAGGCAAACTCAATAGGGTCTTTTAAGAGACTCCTGGATGATTACATGGGATTTAATAGGATGGAGGGTTATAGGTAGGCCTAGAAGGTAGGGATATGTTCGGCACAACTTGTGGGGCCGAAGGGCCTGTTTTGTGCTGTAGTTTTTCTATGTTTCTATGTCCTGATGTTCTCCAGCCTGGAAAGCCAGGGCCAAGTCGTCAACATGCCTGAAGAACTGTGACTTTGAGAGATGGAGGTCACTGATATTTATGTTGAACATGGTTAGTGTAAGGACTGATCCAGTTGTTGGTTTTTCGTGGGTAGCTGATTTGACCTCCAGGATGCATGTGGAACTGTCGATTGCTGATCAAGAAGTTGATTCGTTAAGGGTTTTCACACAGCATGCCTGTGTACTACACTGTGTCATAGGCACATGATAAGACAGCAAAGGCAGCTCCTGCTTTCTTGAGACTCGCCTCAAAGAAAGAACAGTACAGCACAGGAATAGGCCCTTAGGCCCATCAAGTCTGTGTTGACACAGATGCCTCTCGAATCTAACATTTTCTTGCCTCTATGTGGTCCATATTCCTCTCTTCCCTGCCTATTCATGTATCTATCCAGATGCCTCTTGAATGTTATAGAATCCGCTTCCACCTCCCGCAGCGTGTTCTAGGCTTTCACCACCTTCTGTGTGAAAACTTGCCCCTTGCATCTTTTTTTAAAACGTTTCCCCCCTCGCTTTCAACCTATTCCCCCGAGTAATTGACCCTTCGATCCTGGGAAAAAGACTCTGACTATCCACTCTATCCAAGCCTGTCATAATCTTGTAAACCTCTGTCAGGTCCCCCCTCATCCTCTGACGCTCCAATGAAAACAATCCAAGTTTGTTCAACCTTTCTTCATTGTCCATACCCTCCAAACCAGGCAGCATCCTGGTAAATCCCTTCTGCACCCTTTCCAATGCACCAGCATCCTTCCGGTCATGTGACCAGAATTGTACACTACTCCAAATACGGCCTAACCAAAGTCTTATACAGCTGCAACATGATTTTCCAATTCCTATACTCAATGCCCCAACCAATGAAGGCCAACATGCCACACACCTTGACCACCTAGTCCACCTGAGTTGCCACCTTCGGGGAACTGTGGATCTGCACGCCTAGATTCCTCTGTATGCTAATATTTCTAAGGGCTCTACCATTTACCGTGTACTTTCCTTCTGAAGTAGACCTTCCAAATTGCATCTCTTCACATTTCTCTGGGTTAAATGCCATCTGCTATTTTTCGGCTCAGATCTCCAGCCAATTTATATCCTGCTGTATCCTCTGACAATCCTCCTCACTATCCGCTACTCCCCCAATTTTTGTGTCATCTGCAAATTTACTAATCAGACCACCCTCCCTGCTTTCTATGCCCAAGCCAGTTTTGTATCCGTCTTACCAGCTCACCTCGGATCCCATATAACTTCACCTTCTGTATCAGCCTGCCATGAGGAACCTCGTCGAAAGCTTTACTGAAGTCCATGTATACAACATCCACTGCCTGCCCCGGTCAGTTTTTCTTGTTACTTCCTCAAAGAACTCAATCAAGTGAGACACAAACTCCCCTTCACAAAACCATGCTGCCTATTGCTAATAAGCTAGATGTGAGTACATCCTGGCCCTAAGAATCTTCTCCAATAATTTCCCCACCACTGATGTAAGGCTCACGGGCCTGTAATTTCCTGGATTCTCTCTTCTGCCCTTCCTAAACAGAGGAACAATGTTAGCGACTCTCCAATCCTCTGATATCTCACCCGGTCAGGACCTCCTTGGAGCAGTTGGTGTGAAAACCTGCCTCTTAGTAAGGGCCTCGCTGCTTCCAAAAGCGGGACTTGGTATTTCCTTGTGTAAATTTCAAAATCGAATATGGGATATTTCTATACTCCCTGTAATTATCAAGATTTAGTAACTTCTTTGGACGGGGCATTTGCTCCTCACTGTAGCACTGATTTATATTGCACTTAATCCATGCGTGTATATCAATCCTCAGAGAGACTGCTACATTCTGTGAATAAACCTATTATCAAGTATTTGTCCTGTTTCATACTTCACCAGCTGGCCTGGGATCACGATAACACAATGAAAGTCGAAATAGGCAGTGTTGGTTAGTGTGTTAGCGGGCTAACCAATCATGGGAGTATCACTGCTGCTGATGAACTGCTGCATAGACAAGAGCAGGAAATCTGAATGATTATTCCCTATCCCATGACCCTCGGGTTGATTGTGGTCCTCCATAACTAGAATTGGTTGGAAAGAGTTATAGAACTTGGTGGCGCAGTAAGTAGTCTCACAACACCAGTTTAAAGTCCAACAAGTTTATTTGGTGGCACAAGCTTTCGGAGCGCTGCCCCTTCATTGGGACTCACCTGATGGAGCAGCAGTGCTCCGAAAGCTCGTGCTACCAAATAAACCTGTTGGACTTTAAACTGGTGTTGTGAGGCTACTTACAGTGCCTATCCCAGTCCAATGCCGACAATCATGGTGGCACAGTAGTTAGCTCTGCTTGTCTCAGCACCTGGGACCCAGGTTGGATTCCAGCCTTGGGTAACGGTGTATGTGGAGTTTGCGTATTCTCCCTGTGTCTGCATGGGTTTCCTTCGGGTGCTTCAGTTTCCTCCCAAAGATGTGCATGTTAGGCGGATTGGCCATAGTAAGTTGCCCCTTAGTGTCCCAAGATACGTAGATTAGGGGGGTAAATATATGGGGTTTGGGAAAGGGCTTGGGTAAGATGCTCTGTAGGAGAGTTGGTGTAGACCTGATGGGCCAAATGGCCTCCTGCACTGTAGGGATTCTATGAAGCTGAATTTATATAGCGTCTTTCAAGGCTTCTGGACATTCCAAAATTTATTTACATCCCACAGTGGTAGCGCAGTTGTAAGGAAACACTGCAGCTGATTTGTACACCACAAGCTTCTGCAAATAGCAGTGTGATAACGAACAGCTAATGTGTTTTTTAAATGATGTTAGTTGACATATTAACCGGGGAGAACTCCCACATTCTTCTTCAAAATAGTTACATTGGATCTTTGACATCCACCTGAGAGAGCAGATAATTTAATATAAAAGCAAAATACTGTGGATGCTGGAATCTGAAATTAAAGCAGAAAATGCTGGAAAATCTCAGCAGGTCTGACAGATCTGTGGAAAGAGAATAGAGTTAATGTATGGAGTCTGGATGATTCACAGACGCTGTCTGACCTGCTGAGACTTTCCAGCATTTTCTGTATTTTGTTGCAGATAATTTAATATTTTGTCCAAAAGGTACCTTTGACAGCAATGCACTGGAATGTTAACATGGATTTCATGTTTCTGGAAAGAACTAACTTGAAGCTAACCTAAGTCCTATATTCCTGTATAAATTTTTGATAGACAATGTAGTTGACGATTATGGGAGGCAGACAGCAAAGTAGAGTTGAGACTCAACCGGATCAACCATGGTCTTATTGATTGGCTCAAAGGACCTACTCCTGCTCCTAAGTCCTGTGTTCCTACAAGTATTCAAGTAGCAACTTCTCAAGATTCCAAGTAAACATTTTAACACTCTTTTTGACCACTGTTGGTGGTGGAAGGAGGGTAAAGATACTCATCATTTTCAAGATTTGCATAAGTGTGAGGAAGTCACAGTTGATGCTCCAAAAAACTTAGAAGTACCATTTTGAGGTAATAAACGCAAGATTTGGGAGTGATGATGAGAGTTAAAAGTGCTTGAGTAAAATGGGTGGAACAAGCTGGGTATTCTATGCAATACAATTTATTGGGAAGCATTACAGGACTGCAGCATGACCTTAGCTGAATGAGACAAGTTTTTAAACCATCCCTGATCCATGCTTGTGACTGCCTTCAAATTCTTTAATACTTTTTAATATACTCAAGTCATCTTTATATTTTAAAAATGCCCAAATTTTGTGAAGACTTGTATCCTAAAGATCCTTGAGTTTGTAAAATGTAGAATTTTGAAATATTTTTATGATCACCTATATTTTGAATCTATTAAGGTGCATATTTTATGAAGCCTTTGTGGAGTTTTTCTGCAGTGGTTGGAGGAGGAGTGCATTGGTACATCCTTGTGAAGCTTTCACAGCAAGCAGCCATGGAAGAAGTCAGGACAAATTACCTTGTGGTCTTGGACATCAAACTGACTATGAAACTAGCCGCATAGTTTCATATGAACAATTACTTTAAAAATACAGCAGAATCCTGTCATATAGGTCAAGATATTGATTAAATTATGATCTATGTAACAACTGCTCTGATGAATAGGGTTGTGGATACTAAAGATTGGGATAGACAGATTTTTAGTGTCTCATGGAATCCTTTCCCATCTGATCCCTGTATCTATTGATTCCCTTAAGATTCCAAAAGCATGCTTGTATTTGACCTGAAGTAATAGATTTATTTTCCTTTTAAAATATTTTCCATGATGGACTTACTACCACTTAAGGTTTGGCAGGTAGCTTGCACCCAGGACACTGTCTCTTTTCTGTGTGTGTGTAAATAGCTGAGGCGAATGATTTTCTAGATAGAAAACAGGTGAGAATTCTCACATGGAAGTACGACCAACTCCTGTTCTACTTTACATTAGTGGAGCAGCACCATACTTTTTATACAAAAGAAGAGTAATAAATAGTTCCAACTGAACATGTGAGGTCTCTATGCAAAGTAAAGCTACTGTGTTTCCAATGTACTCAAGGGGAAAGAAGTTCAATTTTGCAGCTGTATCCAGGTAGGCAGACAAATGGACATTTGGGTGTTATTATTTGGTTTATCAAGTGTATGTATGAGAGAGAGATCAAGAAAGATTTGTTTTCTTTTGATCTTCCTTGCTGTATTTAGCTTGAGAAGTTTAATCTTTTCCAAGTGTTGCACTGAAACTTGCCCCTTTTAAAAGATAGACCACGGTTTTGCTGCTGTTCCTCAATCGTTTCCTCTGGTACAGTGAGAGCTGTCTGCCACTGCTGACAATTGCCAAGAAAACAATCTCCAACTATTTGAACTTCAGTCTTAACAGTTTCGAATGTAATTTGAGCTTTTTTGTTCTTTCGTGGGCATCGCTGCCATTGCCTCAGTATCCACCCACAACAAGATGGTGATAGAACGTCTTGAATCCACCACTGCTGTCGGTGGTGTAGATACAGCCACAGTGTTAGAGAGGGAGTTCTCGGTTTTTCACCCAAATGAGAGTCAGAATTATAGGGGAACACGGAGGCCAACATGACTTTATCATTTTTATGTACTCCGATTAATTTTGTTCAATACTGTAAGCTGCTGATGACCTCCAAACCACGAGAGTCCCTCTGAGCGCTATTTGAATTCAGAGGCTGTTGCAATTCATAACACCTTTCAACAGCATTATTTTCATGGCTGTTTCGTTCCAAGTGAGGCTGCTGCTGTTTGGTGTGATGAGGTTTGATGAGTTGAATAACTTGTCTTGGCCCTCGCCTTTTCTCCTGCTCTTAACACCATTTTCTAAGATTGAG
Source organism: Mustelus asterias (assembly GCF_964213995.1). Taxonomy (NCBI): domain Eukaryota; kingdom Metazoa; phylum Chordata; class Chondrichthyes; order Carcharhiniformes; family Triakidae; genus Mustelus; species Mustelus asterias. Next base: position 52,994,654 of record NC_135825.1, on the reverse strand, counting down.
AGATACAGCATTAGTCAAGAGGAGCATTGCATGACCTGCAGAGATGTAGAGGAATGGCAAACAATAGGGTTACAACATATTTGTGTAGAATTCAAATGGGTGCAAAACCAGTTTGCTGTTGGGACTAAAGAAATGGCATACTGCTATTAGTTATGTATGTGTTATTAAATTACTCTTGTGTTTTTTTTTGTGTAACCTATATTTTTAGCAGCTCATTTTTGAAAGGTTATGGAATATCTTTGCCTGACAAATGCATGATGCGGTACTTGTTGACATAATTACCCCTTGTGTGAGTTCAGTGGATACCTGGGAGCAGTGGAAAGCAGTTGACATAGCTTGTGGGTTTTCATTTTTAAAATTTGTCAATTTTTAAAATATCACACCCTCCTTATGCTACCTACATGTGTGTAAGCACATTGTTTCTTTCTCTTTCAGTGTTAGAAACGTTGCTATTCGGTGGAATATTCCATTTTAAGTCGCATTTTTGCTTTCAAGTTTTGCTTTCAACTTGTTTTTGTTTTTTTGTAGGTTGACTACAAGCCAGTTGGGCCATCCGGGCTGCAGCATGGCTTCAGGTGGCGGTGATGAAAACCCTTTCAGGAAAAATCCAGCTAAAGTGCATAAGAATCATAGACGGCCATCAAGACCAGTCACGGGTGAGTGCTAGCCTTTTCATAACTAAAAGGAGTGTGAATCCTCTGATTCACCAGATTAATTTGTTGGGGGGGAAAAGTCTGAAAAACCTAATTGCCTGCTGACTTCCTTGTAAAAATAGAGGAACATGAACAGGTGACATGCTTCATAAACGTTTACGTGGTAAGCAAAATACTTTTGTGTAGTCATAGAGGTTTACAGCATGGAAACAGGCCCTTCGGCCCAACTTGTCCATGCCGCCCTTTTTTTTTAAAACCCCTAAGCTAATCCCAATTGCCCGCATTTGGCCCATATCCCTCTATACCCATCGTACCCATGTAACTATCTAAATGCTTTTTAAAAGATAAAATTGTACCCGCCTCTACTACTACCTCTTGTAGCTTGTTCCAGACACTCACCACCCTCTGTGTGAAAAAATTGCCCCTCTGGACACTTTTGTATCTCTCCCCTCTCACCTTAAACCTATGCCCTCTAGTTTTAGACTCTCCTACCTTTGGGAAAAGATATTGACTATCTACCTTGTCTATGCCCCTCATTATTTTATAGACCTCTATAAGGTCACCCCTCAGCCCCCTACCCTGGAGAGAAAAAAGTCCCAGTCTATTCGGCCTGTACTTATAACTCAGTTAATTTGGATTTTAGTTGGTACCAAAGGTTCTAAATTATACCTAAGATTTTGGTCTCTATTTTTCCAATGCACTGAAATGTATTTTTATAATTTTTCTAATGTATTCTGTGTACTGTGGTGCCTGTGATCTATGGTGTTTGAAATGGCAGATTTGTATTCTGTTCATATCTCATCCTACAGACCATTTTTAAGTTGCAATTCTTGCAGTAAGCATAAGTGAGCATTTAGACGCAGGGTGATCATGACAGAATCTGCTGTTTTTCTCACCAGATAGCTTGCTATTTGTTGTTTGATGCAATGCATGAAGGATGGTCATTTCAGAATATCCAGTGCTTATTATTGTGAAACTTTGCAGCAAAACAAGTTGATGTATTCATAGATAGTTGGCAGAACAGAAGAAAACTTGTTCTCGAAGCAATAATATTCAGGAGGACCAGGGTCAACCCTTATTTTATATATAATGGTTAGAAAACTCAAGCATGACAAGTTCTGCAAGTGCATTGTTTGTAACAGTGTATTTAGGCTTTAATTACCCAGGATCTCAAAATTGAGATGGGCTTGTTCTGCAATTCCTAGTATTCTGGGACCTACCCTGTTAAATGCGCCAAATTTTTAAAAATGTATTTTCATTAAAACTCCTAACGAATCAGTTTTTAATTCTAACGGATACGAGAGCATGCTTACAGTTGTGTTTTTTTTTGTCACACTTTCACAGGCTTGGACGCATGCAATCTATCCTTGTTCTGTGATTCAACGCTGCTTTTAACTTGAGTTAATTCAGTTAACGTTGGTCAACTGACTTGTAATAGCCCCTGTTGACAATATCCACAATTCTTTCTCGTCCAATTTGACAGTTCATTGAATATGTGCTGAGGCTTGCTTCTTACAGCACGCTTCCACACAGGAAGCTGCTTTTTAACAAATCAGCTGCTAACATATGTCTGTGTTAAGAATTTACAAGAACCTTTGAGTATTCCGTGACGTTTGCAGGAGGCACAGTAACTTGTCAGCTAAAGTTTCTGCTGTCTTTTAAGCTTTGGAATTATGTAAGAGATCCAGGTTGACACGTGCGTGGTCTTGTTCACTCCTTATGATTTCTCTCTCTCTCTCTCTCTGGCTCAGTAAAATGGGAAATAAATATGGGTCGTGGACCTTCCCTATACTTCAAATGCATTTAATGATTTTGTTTGTCATGATGGAACAGTGTAGTTTAGGCAAAAACTCAACCAACTTCTTTGCACTAACTTCCTGTTTGTTCTCAATTGGGATGTGAGTCATCAATAATGTACTGATGGCACGTAATTCAGATGTCTGCACAGTGCTAAGACTGCTTTGTCTTGTGAAGTGATGTAGTGTGTAGGAATTTGTCTGGCAACTTTTGTTCCATTTCTATATATGTTGCACACCTTTTTGTACTTGCTCAAGTGGCTGGTGTTAAGGGTAAGCTTCAGCAGTGAGTGTGCATGAGCTGTTCAGCATTGGAGTTCAGAATGGATGAGCCCAGTCCTATTTTTCACCTGATTTCAGAAAGAAAAGGATAAACCTGGAAATTAAATGAGTTAGTCTTACTTCATTTGTAGGTAAACTGCTAGAGTCCATAATACAGATGGAAATTAGTGAACAGTTGGAAAGCCATGGGTTAATCGGAGACATTCAGCATTGAGTTATAAAAGGTAGGTCATTGCTTGATTAATTGAAATGATTTTTTTGGAAAATGAGTGTGTAGATGTTGTTCATCCAGAATGTTTAGTAAGTTGCCACATAATGAAATCTAAGCAATGGTATTAAAAGGAATATAATTATTTGGATGGCTAAGGAACAGGAAGGAAAACATGGCGGTGTTTTATATGTGGATATTGAAGTGCTTCAGAAGTCGACGTGTTTTTCCAGTTTGTACAAAATTATTTGCACATTGGTTCTGAGGAAGTTTGAGAGTGCCAAAAGTGGGCAACTATGCCGGAAAGCTCAGAAAGCAGGTTAGCAAAGTGAACAGATAGAAAGATGGATGCAATAGTGAATTTGGAAAAATGAAGGGAATTTTGTTCGAAAGGATAATAGCTTTAATAATATCCACCCGCCCCCCCCCAACCACAAACAGAATCAGATCGGAATGGCTTAGCTAAACTAGTGTAGCCAACGGGGGAGTTGCTTCAATTATATTTTCAGGTCGGAACATTTTTCTATCTTGGTTAATACTGGGCCAATCCAGAATATCTAAGCATTTTAACCTCGCGTACTTCAATTCTATACACAAATCCCTTTAGTTTCAGATATTGGCACTGTTTCTTTATCAAATGATCGGACAATCTAAGTATCTTGCAGGATATTTTTAAGTCAATATGAACTTGGATGCAAATGCAAGACAGAGCATTGTCTGTTACTTACAGATCCACTTCTCAGAGTTGTGGCTTTATAATGGTCTCTGCATCTGTGCTATTTTCATGGCTTGCACTGAACTATTGATTTTTTTTTTAAGAGGATGTGCATGGTAAGTTGTTTAAATGAGCTGGTATTTGCTGCTAAACTACCGGTTAAAATTGAACCTTTCCTTTTTTTTACCCGCTCTTCTCATCTCCACCTTGATGGTTGGTGCTCACTGCCCTCCTTAACTTGGATAGCAATTGAACCAGAACTGATATTGTCCAAAGCTTTCATGTTGAATGCGTTTATCCCCTCTGAAACATAGATATCAATTCCACTCTTGCAAGCATGTTTTGGCTACTCTTGGATGCTGTGGGAGTTCCGTCAACCTCTGCTGATCTCTTGTTCTTCATGTAACCTGAGGGCCAATAATGTCAAATTTTTGATCCAAGATGGTGCAGGAGCGTGGCGGCGACTTCTTGCAAGCTGTGCCCAGTATACCTTCTAATTCTATCTTTTACACTCATTCTATGCTTCTAAAACTTTATTCTAACTTTTAAAAAATTCTCTAACAATGCTTTGATTCAATCTCCTCTTTCCTGCCCCCATCAGACTTTTGAATGGGCCTACCTCGCATTAAGTTGATCTTTCTCTTCACGCCAGCTATGACTGTAACACTACATTCTCCACTCTCCCCTTTCCTCCTCTATGCTTTGTCTGTATAGCACGCAAGAAACAATATTAATACATGTGACGATAATAAATCAAAGTCTCCCTTGTACTGTGGTTTGTCAAAGTCCAAAAGGAAATGTCACCTTGTTTTTCACTGTTCCATGTTGGCAAGTGCTTCGTGCCACAGTTGTCAGACTGTAATATGGGAAATGGAAAAGATTGCACTGATAAGTAGATTGTATTTGGATTTGCTCGTTGAAGCAATAGAGTGATTATATTGTGCGTCTGCCCATCCTGCAGTTGATGCAGACGCACAATGTGTGTTCAGAAAATGTAGATATTCACCCCTCAGCATTGACTTCCTTTTGCTGTTATTGTGGGAATAATGCAGCTGGGTGATCACACAGTCAACTCTTTCCTGCTAATTTCCTGTGCGCTCAGCATTGATATGCAATGGATGATTCAGAGTGTCGACCACTAAAAAAAAAAAACCCAAAGAGTTGATATTTAAACATGTGATTGCGATGCCAGACACGTTTGCTGTAAATGTGCTTTAGTGTCAGAAATGTTTCATTCCGTATTTGTAGGAAATGTGGATGCCATGTATTTTGGACCTGGCTTGCTCTGCACAGTTTTTTGCCATCGAAATCAAACTGTACAACTGTAATTTCATATTATATATCACAGTAATACAGTATAGAATATTTTAAAATAAAAACATTGCTGGAAATATTTGACAGCTGCCAGCACCTGTGGAGAGAGAGAGGGGGAGTAGATGTTTCTGCTTAATGACTGTGGTCAGAAGGTCCTGATTTATTATTGCATTGAACACAGCTGCTTTTCCCATCAACGTGACCCAGACATTTATATATGGGCAAAGTCTGCCTGCCGTGGCTAATGGGGTTCTCATGTATTTCAGTCGACTCATGGTTCCGTGTTCCCTTCAAATCTTCACGGTGGAACGATGTAGGAATACTCTACAGACTGATTAGTTTGAATGCACAGATGCCATATGCGGCAATCATCCTAAATTACTCCTGTTGTTGTTCACAGTTGGAGGTAATTCCGGGTATTTTCAAAAGTGGGCATGGCTTAGATGACTGTTTATTATTGAACTCCGGAGGTAATTACCTCGAATAATAACCTGCTGAGAATCTAAAGAACAATGGACCAGATTTTGCTGAAAAATTGCTGAGACAAGCTTTCAACCCCACATTGATATGGCCTTGATGAACATTGAATTTGAATTCCACTGGCTACCGAGAGCATTAGATCAGACCTCTGGATCACTAGTCTAGTGACATTAACACTTGTTGTGGGGGAATTGCTGTGTTTGCCCATTAATCATCTATCAAAGTCTAGTTATGAACAAGTGTCTTGTTAACATGTGGGGGATTGTTAACTTCTGTGCAGCAAGTGAAGGATTGCAAACGTGGACTCTCCTCCAGGTTATGAATCATCAGGAAATTTTAAAAATGCCACTGAATTTGGTGTTTTTATTTCTTCTGTTTCTCAGCCCAATCTTTCTTTCCTTGTCTCTGCGATTTGATTGAATTTTACCTTTCACCATTCAAATTCATCTTTTTCAGTTCTTCCTCTTAGTTCTTTTTTCCCCTCAGTCCTGAAATTCTACCCGTTAAGGAGATGCGCTTGTTTTTAAGACCCCAAATGCCCCCCTTGCTCTCGCTGTGTTATCAGCTTAAATGTCCAGTGACTTTGGACCAATAATTTTTAAAACTTGCACATGCATTGGCCATGGTGTTGCCCAGCAAGATGTGGCTCCGTTAGCCAAATTTGTGAAGCATTCCAAAACTGAACTTAACTGCCAGCAATTAATCAGGTTAAAGTATTTTAACAAACATTGTCTCTTTCTGTGCCAGAGTAACCATTCAGCCCATCAAAACCATGCCAGCTTTGTGTAGGGCTATCCAGTCAGTTCCATCTCCCTGTTCCATTACCGTGCTCTTGCAAGTTTATATCCCTTGAGTGTCCATCCAATTTCAATTTGAAAACATTGATTGTTTCCCCTATCACCATCCTCCTAGGCAGCAAGTTCCAGGTTATCATTCACCTAAATGGGAATAGTTTTTGTTTCTCTGCCTTTATCTTAATCTGCCATTATGTTGGGCATCTCTTTCAAATCTCCCTTCCATTTTGTGTTCCAAGGACAACAACTCCAGCTTTCTAACCCAATCTTTAAGCTAAAATCCCTCAAAAACATTTAAAACAAAATTCCTGGAATCATTCTGAATCTCCTATCCCTTGTCTTTCCTCTTTCCAAGCTGCCAACGTTGCCATCTTTTAATTTTTAAGTGAACCCAGTGTTCTCACCATCTGATAACCGGTGTGAAAAAAGGTTTCATAATGTTGTCTTGAATTAATCCTTCACTGTCCAGAACCCCTATTCTCTCTCTCTCTCTCATCTTAACTGCCAGGGTGCACCTGTAGGTATATTGACTTTCACGATGGCTTAGTTTATCAGGTAATTGCAGGCCCTATTGTACATTTACCTCACCATGATGCAACATTGTGAAACTTTAACCCAATGGAACATTTTTTATTTCTCCAGCTGTTTTACATATTGCCTACAATGCAATACTCTGAGTGTTGCATTGTCAGACGTTCCCCCTTGCCCAATGTTGCTACGGTGGATTATCCATTTATTCTCATTGCCTTGCAGGAGGGGAACTCGTGTGCAGGAATTGGCTGCTGTGGTTCTTGTATTGTAACTGGGAACACACTTCAGATATGCAGTGAAGTCCTGCCTTTCGCAACTTCCTTGTTCACATAGTCACTTACCCGTACTAAAGCCTTTGTACACCGCATTGCTCATCGGGAACAATTATTTGCCTATCCGTGTTTACTTCCCCGTTCATCCCTCTTTTCCCAAGGAGACGGTAGCCACGCCAGAGCAGAGACTTTGACATGTTTTAACAGGAAGATGGTGTTGAAGTCTCTGGAAGCGATCTCTTTCCATTAGTCCTGGCTGTGGGCATTTAATTGTCTTTGGTTTTAAGCACCTTTCCAACGGGTGAGAAACAGTGCCTGGAATGATTGCAATTGAAGTGCAGCCTGAACACAGAGTTTAACCTGGAAATGTCTAAACCTCTTGATCCAGCACTTTAGTAACAGTTCTGTTCAATTTTGAAATCTTCACCCAGTTTTGAGTGATTCTTTTCTTTCTTAAATGAGGGTGATCTACTTTTCAAAATTTTCAATTAATGTATTGCTTGGAGGTTCCCCCTGACTGTTGTATACTGATACAATTTGCTGTACAGTACACTGCACAAACCAGTGATGTCCTTGCATTGTTGGAACTTTTCTAATTGATTTCGATTGGAAAGCCTGTTCATCATTTGCGATACTGTTTGCGAGGTTTTCTGGGAATATAATCTCATGAACGATGGGACTGTACTTCAGTAGTTAAAGCTTTTGGGCATCCTGATATTGTGAAAAACACTGGACAAATATGTTATTTCTGTAACTGAGCTTGTAGAAGGAATGGCATGAAAAAGAAATTGGCTTCAGAATGTCAACAAATTTGATGGCATTTAAAATTTCAGTCAGCCAAAGGAAGCAGTTCGATTATTTGTCATTTATTTTACTGACTGGCAAGGAATTATTTGGGATTAATAGCACAGAAACAGGCCATTTGTCCCAACCAATCCATGCTGGCATTTTCTAACACTCGAGATATCTCCTTCATCTAAATCCAGCATCATCATCCTCTTATCCTTTCGTCCTCAAATTCTCTACTTTTCCTCAAAGATGGGTCTGTACTATTTGTTTCAGCCATTCCCTCTGGTAGTACACATCCTGTTCTCATCATTGTTTGATAAAGACGTTTCTTCTAACTTCCCTATTGGATTTCCTGGTGACTAACTTATATTGATGGACTCTTGTTATACTCTTCCTTATTAGAAGGAATGTTGGCCTGGATCTTCTGCAAAACGGCAGTCAACACAGATTGCTGCTCTGGTCATACGTTTCAGCGCTGCATTTCTGGCCAGGTCTTCAGAGCCTGGTGTTTTTGGAAATGTGAACCATGTGGTCCATTGGAGAACTCCATCACAATGGAGTAGCAATGCGGGGGAAGACTGGACGCGTCCCTTTTATTTTTGCAGCACCAGCTGCAGTAAGATGTGTTTAAATGTCCAGTATGGATGAATGTCGGTGAATGAGTGATTGGGTAAGATGACAGGTGGATGAGGAGGCAGTTGGTAGAGTGGGGGTCGCCATTTCTTGACTAATTATCCAGGTAAGTAGTTTGGAACTGTCTGTCTCTGACTCTTAAGTTGGAGACTTCAATGGAGGGTCCCAGGCTGCATGGCAATTGTCCATCGGAAGTTCAAACCTTCCAGGCAATCCCCTTGGAGGGCAGCGTGTGAGGACTTCCACAAAGTCCTGACGTACACCTTGGGTTGTCTGGTCTCCAACAATCTGGAGACCAGAAGATCTAGGCCACTCTATCCATTCTGTCAAAATCTTTTCAGAATTTTAGAGATCTTTGGGTCACCTCCCAGCCCTTTTTCAAGAGGAAAGCATGTCAGTCCTTTCCTGATATCCACGCATTTCTGGTGTCATTCTGTAAACCTTCTCTGCACTCTCTCCCATACCGCTATATCCCTTTTATAATATGACAACGAGTACTGCATGCAGCACTCTTGAAGGTGTGGTATAAGTTTAGCATAACTTATCTGCTTTTCAATTCTATACCTGTAGCAATAAATCCCCTTTTTTTTTATCACCTTGCTAACTTTGTCCTTTACTCCCATTCTCTCCTTTCAGTCCTGAAGCCAACTAGCCACTTGTTCCCTGACTTCACATTCTCTGACCTTCATTAGGCTGTTGTGGGCACCTTATTAAATGGCTTTTATCAAAGCAATGTTATCACACACAGGAAGCTAACTGGAAAAGTTCTATGTGGTTCATTGAACAGAAGTTGAAATGGAGAACAAAGGCTCAGTTTAATGATACTGAACAGTTTTTTTTAAAAGACAGGCCTTTTTTTGGAAAATAGTGGAAGAGTAAAGAGACAGTAGTGGTGGGTACAATGTTGTCTTTTAAAAAGCATTTAGACAGTTACATGGGTATAGAGGAATGTGGGCCAAATGTGGGCAATTGGAACTAGCTTCGGGGCTTAAAACAAAAGGGTGGCATGGACAAGTTGGGCCGAAAGGCCTGTTTCCATGCTGTAAACCTCTATGACACCCAAGGAATCAGGAAATGTAAGTAATTCCTAAAATTTGCAGCCTCCCGGGGAGGCGTGATGAGAAACCGAAAGCATGATATTATGATAACAAGGTACAGCAGTTCAGTGCGTTCTGGATTATGCAGAAATAAAAGAAGTGGATCGCAATATTTTTTTACTGTACATTTAAAATCTCAGATTGGATTGCTATAGCATCAGCTCATAACAAAAGCACTTGTGTGTCTTTCTTTGATATTCAGCCTAATGGGTGAAGGACGGGACATGTCCTGACAAGTTGAACAGAATCACTCATTCCAATATTCTGCTTTTCAGTCAATACCTGACATTGCAACTTGCAAATTGCTCACTTGCTTATTAAATTTATTATAAATCTTTTTGAAGAATATAGTAAATTGCATATAAAAGTTAATTAGCTAGACATACTTGTGCCTCCCTTATTACAGTCTTACCAAGTTCCCGCCTTGATTTCTCTACAGTCAATAAAAGCTAATTGTCTTGTGGTGATCTTGAAACAAAATGACCTCAATTTTTAATAGGAAAAGACTGGTTTTTATTTGAGTCACGACAAGTGTTGGTTGTTGTTATGTGCAGTAGCTGAGAATCTTGTGCTAATTTAAAGTAAATGTATCTTGGCTGATACTGAGCTATGCAGATCAAGAATTACTTTGGTCTGTGATGAGTTAGCTGATCGTGGTTAGAGCTGTAGCAGCTGATATTGAATGTGTTTCTTTCACTAGGTAAGGAAGAGAATTCCATTTATAAGTCTCTGGTACCAAGTGCTTGTGTGGATAATAGCAGACAGCATGATCAAATTTACATTTTCATTTTGGTTGAACAATCTTGCAATGTTTTACCAGGGCTCACTGGCCAGTTGGCCAACATTTCTAAAGCCATAGCCCTGCTAACGGATATGTGTCCACCTAATCCATCACTTTCAAGAGATGATGGTGGAAATTACTAGAGGTTGAAGGAATATGTCCCCATGACCAAATATACAGTCTTACCGATTTCCCTCCTCTCTGCAGTGAATAAAAGTTGATTATGTCATGTGGTGATCTTGAAACAAAATGACCTCAATTTTTAACAGGCAAAGACTGGTTTTTATTTTGGTTCACGGTGGCACAGTGGTTAGCATTGCTGCCTCACAGCACCAGAGACCCAGGTTCAATTCCGGCCTCAGGTCACTGTCGGTGTGGAGTCTGCACATTCTCCGGGTGTCTGTGTGGGTTCCCTCCGGGTGCTCCGGTTTCCTCCCACAGTCCAAAGATGTGCGGGTTAGGTTGATTGGCCATGCTAAATTGACCCGAGTGTCGGTATTAATAGGGTAAATATGTGGGGTTACGGGAATAGGGTTGGGGTTGATTGTGGTTGGTGCAGACTCGATGGGCTGAATGGCCTCCTTTGGCACTGTAGGGATTCTATGGATAATTATACCATGCGTACCTTTCAGCCAATGCCCAGACTCTGCCATCACCATTCCTGGATTTGTCCTGTTCCACCAGTAGGGGACACCAACCAGAGGGGACAACTCAGTGGTATAGAGTCAGGAGAGGTGACCCCAGGAATTCTCAACATTGACTACGGACCCCATGAAGCCTAATGGCATCGGGTCAAACATGGACCAAGCAAACTTGTGCTGATTACAGTCTAATGTCTGCTAGTCGTCATAATTTTGATGTACATCTATATGATATTGCAATCTCAACTCCAAGTTAGCTGAACATTATTTTCCTTTAATAAATGCATGTTGTCTTTCCTTAATCTGCATTTGTCCAAAAGACTATTAATTTTGACTCAAATTATTATTTTTATAAGTTTCCCCACCACTGAAGTTAAACTGATTGGCTTGTAGTTGCTGGTCTTGCCTTTCTACCTTTTTATTTCGAAAAAAGGGTGTAACATGCAGTTTTTTTCTCAGGCACTACCTCAGAGTCTAAGGAAGACTGGATAATTGTGACCAATGCCTCTACAGTTTCCACACGTTTCCCTCAGTATCCTTGGATGCATCTCATCCAGCCCTGGTGCCTTAAGTACAGACAATCTATCTGTATCAATGTAAAATCATTTCAGTGTATCAGGACCGCCTCTTCCACCATGTCCGGGTGAAAGTTCCCTGGTTTAAAAGCAGCTGCAAAATATTTATTTTAATATCTCAGCCATGATCCATGTTTAAATCCTCTCTTTGGTCCCTAATCACCCCCTATATCTAGATACATCTGTCATGTGTAAATGATTGATTCTGTTCTTTTGTTGGAAAGGGTGACTTCACAAATATCACAGGCATTTATGCAATGGCGTCTACTGTTTTTCCTTCATAGAGGAAGGTGTTGTGCAAGAGACTGAGGATGTCTTCAGGAGTTACGTCTTCTTCCGATACCAATCGGAGAGGGATGAAGGAGCGAATGTCCCAGAAGATCCAGAGATAACTGAAATGCACCAGCCCCCTGAGAGGTACAATATTCGTATCGTATATTATCACAAAGTAGTGTTAGGCAGACACACTGACAAAATACTAGCTGCAGTTTGTAGTATCAGCATTTTTTTAGGTCAGTTACAGGTCTTTTGCGAAAGGAAAGAAAGATGCATCATCGATCAATATTTTGTTTTCGCTCGTGAAATCTTTTGCAATAATATGTCCTTTTTTCTGAGGAATTTGCACTTAAGCAATGTGCAGAATCGCTTAATAAAAATGAGTGGAATGTTGCGCCAAAACAATTTAAAGTTACATTAGTGTTTTTCTCCACATCAGTCACTTCATTTCAGCATCTCGCGTTGTAGTGACTTTAAGTAGTTGTGACCGTGTTTTTTCCTTCCCTCCCTCTCAAGTACTCCAACTCTGGTAGGCCGGCAACTTGCTCTTATTGGAGATGACATCAATCGTAGATACGATCTAGAATTCCACAATCTGCTGTCAACCCTGCCACTCAATGCAGAAAATGCCTACGACTACTTCCGGAAAATAGCTGATGGGTAAGGGCCTCGCTGATGTCAGTTGTGAAGACAAACTATATTTGCAAAGATTCCTGGGCTGCTTGGAAGGCAGAACGTGGGATTTTTTTTTCTTAATGTGGGTGTAATGTTTGTTTTGACGAGAACCTAATCTGTTTAATCTGATAAATCTGGAGTAATTAGGTTGTGATGAACAAAGCATCGTAGCTGTGAGGGACAGCTCGGTGGATAGGATATTGGTATGTAGATAGGCTGTAAAATTGGGCGGGGATCCTGGATTCAGGATTCAATCCTGGACCGGGGAGCGGCGCGGGCTTGGAGGGCCGAAGGGCCTGTTCCTGTGCTGTATTGTTCTTTGTTCTTTGTTCTAATGTTACTGATCTTGTTGCTGGGTTTAGACTGGGCAATTAGAAGTTAGGTGGTGGTGAATTCAGAGCACAAAATGAAATCATTTGGACTCCAGGTTTGGCAAACGAGACTTGTGGATACGTTAAGTAGTAACTTCGCACTTGTGGCAAAATAAAATAGTGCGATCAAGATTTGTAAATAATCGTGTACTAAGCCACCAGTAAGCTCTGGAATGTTTTATATATTGTCATTTTCTTTCTTCTTTTAGAGGGTTTTAGTTCAGTCGGGCAGCATGGTTGGTGCAGGCTTGGAGGGCCGAAGGGCCTGTTCCTGTGCTGTAATGTTCTTTGTTCTTTATATGTTCACTAATGGTTTAACGCTCTTTCAGCTATTGTTTACACGTTATCTTTATTTGAGCTTGGAAAGTATCTTTTAACTTGGACTCAAGCATTTCCACACTTTTGATCATCAGAATGAAATATTATTGAATGTAGATTATAAATATCAAAGTATTTAAAATTTGGAGCAAGATGGAGGATATGGTACAGCAAGCCCACCCCATTTAGAGTCCACACATGATTATTCGATCAATGTTCTCTCCATTCCATGAGGCACTATTTTAAGAAACAGTTTGTGATTTTTCCCTGCCTGCCCTAGGAAAATGTTCAACCAGCCCTTGTAACCCTCAATCCCCGTTCTACACAATGTTCCAACTACTTTCCAAAAATGTTAAAGAATCCCCCAATCCATTCCTTCTCTATTGGCATATTCTCCCAGAGGGGTGTGTGTGTGTGAATATTCCCAAAGGAAAGTCTTTGGCCATCATTTCGTTTGTACCATTTGGGCCCTAAGTGCGCACACGTTCCAGAAGTGATTCTCTCGGCTAAATTGATACATTAGGCTCCATAATTCAAAAAATAAACCCTTTAAATTCTCATTAACCTGCGTTACTTCATTCCACATGACTGATTCCCATTTTGCACTCTACATAACTCCATAAATTAGCACTGCTGTGACTTCTGTTTCCTCATCTACTATATATATCCCTTATATATTTTTATGGATTGTCATTTTTATTCCCTTGGTCTTTGTACATCTTCTTAAGGTATACATTGAATCTTTATGTAAAGCACCATAAGCACATGTTTAGCCATTTGGCAGTACAGAACTTAAGTATTGCTTGAAAAAAAAAGAGATGTGCTATCGAAGCTTTTAATCTTGCATTCATCAGGATAGCTTGCAAGATACACCAATAATAAAGTGGACAGCAGTTATACAGAAGAGAGTGCTAATTGGTTGACAAGTGGACTCTGGTAGAGGCATTGCCACAGAGAATGAAGCAGAAAACAGTTAACTGCTACCTTTTTAATTTCAAACCAGGCAATTTGACTCTGGGCAAGTAATTGACTAAGGAATGGCTGTCTCCCAAACTTTCTTATTTGGAAAAGATGCAATGCATGGGCCTGCTCCTTCTGTCTGCAAAGAAAAGGGCTGTGTGTGAACATATATGGCTTTAGCATATATAAGTGAGCCACACTGCGCCCACTTAAGATCATTGCATTAGATGTGATCCTGCAATTTGACAACACTGGCTAAACAACCCTGATTGTGCTAAGAATTGCACAGACAACCAATTGAAAACCAACTCCGGATGAGTGCAAGATGAAAGGCATCGCTAGCATGTCTCTTTTTTTTCACCGATAGTCAAGCACGTGTTTCTTTATCTCCTCGTTATATAATATTTTGGGGGTGAGAAAGAGAAAATATTTAAACAAATGCAGTAGTCTAAAGCAACTTTACTCAAAATGAGAATGACCAATGATGCTCACTGAAGTTAAATATTCTAATCTGATTTATTACCAAATGGTTTGAATTGGTCATTAAGTTTCAAGCAATTTTTGGAGTAGTAGACATTCATATTTTTATAACCCCCTCTGTTGTTGGCAACTGGCATTGCTCAAGACAGACAGATGTCTGTCTAATGTGGAAAATGTAGAAATTGCGCAAGGTAGATAGCTGCCTCGTATAGAAATTTGTACTGCTTATGATTTCGTATTGCACATATGTACATGGAGGCACTAAGGTGTTTTAAATTCGGGCATGTATTTTCCTTACCAGTTTAGCCCATCTTTCTAACGAAACTCAGTTGCTTTATTCTCCAAAATTGTCAAAATACTGGTTGCAAACATTTTGGGGTTCTCTCCATGCATGAAGTAGTTATCAAAAACAGCCTAAGCCTTGTGCATTTGGCCCTTTTTGGGTTAGCTAATCTCAGAGATTGATGAGCTCTTGACTGCTTGCACATAATCATGGTGAATAAGGTGAGGTATTGAAGATTTTTGTTAACTGAAATTATTGAGTGATATGATACACAGATGGGTATATGGATTAGGTCCAAGATCAGTCACTATCTCATTGGATGGTGGACAGAGGGGCTAAATTGCTACTCCTATTCCTATGTTCCTAAATAAGGTATAAGCAATATTTAAGCTTTAATTTTCTTCAAATTGTTAGAACTGATGCTCAGTGTTCACATCTTGCCTAATTGTCATTCCTGTCCTTTGTTTCTGCTTTCCTTTGGATGCTGGACTATAGACTCTTAACTATTGCTTGACTATTACAACCTTACAGCAGCAAAAGGGCAGGTAAACACATTCACATTTTGCTTTGTAATCCTTTTCCAACCTATTTATTATGGTTAAGATAACTTACAATAAAGAAACCTCTGACTGTAGTTCATTAACTTGTTAATGTGCAACTTTTTAAAAAGAAAACAGAATAGCCCAAACAAATCTATTCTGTTCACTAAAATGTTGAAATGGCAGGTGATCCAGCAATGCGCATTGCATTCCGCTTCCTTCCCCAGCTATTAGATTAGGTAGTCTGTTTGGTCATAATTGTTTGATGTTGGCCTGACTGACTGATTACCATAGTTTTGTCTAAAATGCTGGTAACATATGCAGTTATAAAGTACTCAAGTATGTTCAGTTTCCAGTGGTGGTTGTGCAAGAGCTTTTGAGAGCCATCAGTGAAAGGTGGTGATGGCAGTGTGCTACAGTTTGCTCAGGACATCTGAGGTGCTGTGAAAACATGCACTATAGCATATTGTAATCTGGATCTATAAGAAAATGCTCGTAGAGCCTCCAACCTACTTTCCATTACATGGCTGACCAGGAATCTCTCTCTCTCTTCCTGCCTGCCTTTGACGTGTTGCTACACAACTTGTTTGGTAGCGTTATGAACGCACCTTCCTCAACCAAGTCCTGTGGTGGGACTCAAAACTGGAGCTCCTGGTCAGAGGCAGTGCGCTATCCACTGCACCATAACACATCCTTCATAAGGGGGGGTCAGACAGTTTTTTTAAAAAAACAGCTTGGCACAAGATCGGTTAAAGAGTTGCCAAGTTCTGAGAATGAATTTTGGTGAGAATATCAGGAAAGTTGATTTAAATCAGTTCAAGCTTGGTGTTAACTGCTGCAACTACTATGATTATTTGGAATCATGCTGTATTACTTATAAAAAAATACTTATTCAAATACAACTTGGATTTAAAAGTTGAAGATTTTGAATGATGGTGGATTGACTGAAAATAGGGAGATTTTATTATTGATGCAAAAAAAAAAGAAAATTTACAGACCAGCAGGGACAAGTCAACCCATCAGGTATCTTCCAGCCAAAAAGTAGCTATCTTGTCTAATCCACCTTTCCCACACTTAATCAGAAGCCTTGTAGATTACTGCACTTCAAGTTCATGTTAAAATGCAGTGAGGATTTCTACCTCTGCTACCTTTTCTGCCATCACTTCAATTCTCTGCCCTCTGGTTACTAACCTCTCTGCGATGGGAAAAAGATTATTCTTATCCATTCCATTTAGCCTATTCATAATTTTGCACACCTCAATTAAATCTCCCTCACCTTTTTTTAAAAAAAAAACAACTCTACTCTATGCAATATTTCCTTATAGCTGAAATGGGCGGTACAGTGGCACAGTGGTTAGTACTGCTGCCTCTCAGTGCAGGGACCCGGGTCCGATTCCAGCCTTGGGTAACAGTCTATATGGAGTTTGTAATTCTACCTGCATCTTCGTGGGTTTCCTCCGGGTATTCTGGTTTTCTCCCACAGTCCAATGATGTGCAGGTTAGGTGGATTGGCTATGTTAAATTGCCCCTTCATGTCCCAAGATGTGTAGATTAGGGAAATGAGATTATAGGAATGGGCTTGGGTTGGATGTTCTTTCAGAGAGTGGGTGCAGACTTGATGGGCCGAATGACCTCCTTCACTACTTTAAGGATTCTATGATTCAAATGAACCAAAATTCTCCATTCCTGGCAATGTACTAAATCTCTCTGTACCCAGCCTAATGGGATCACATTTTCGTGTAATGTGGTGATCAGAGCTATATATAGTACTCTAGCTGTAGCTTAACTAGCAGTTTGAGTAAAACCTTCCTGCTCTTATATTCAGTTTCTTAAAATAAAGGAAAGTACCTCACGTGGTTTCTTAACCTCTTAATTACCTGTTCTGCTACTTTCAGGGATCTATGGACATGCACTCCAAGGTCCCTCCGTTCCCCTACACCAACATCCTACCATTTATTGTGTATTTCCGTGCCTTGTTTACCTGCATTGAAGATATTGCCGTTTACTTCTCTGAATTCTATTTGCCACTTTTCTGCCCTCCTGACCAGTCCATTGATAAATCTCTACATTCTACAGCTTTCTTCCTCACTAACTAACAAACAGACAATTTTTGAATCATCTGCAAAGTTTTAATTATGCGCCCTGTGGTTTTTTTTTAGACCAAACCATTGATTTACACTAGGAAAAAGGAAAATCTAGTTCTAAGCCATGTGGAACGTCACTAGAAACAACTTTTCAGTTGCAGAAACGCATGTCGACCATTCTGATTTGCTTCCTAGATCTAATTTGTCTTTGGAACCAATGGGCTCTTTTTGTGTGACCTTGTCAAAAATTTAATGACACCATTTTAGACAGTTTCCTTTCACAAATCCCACGCTGACTATTATTGGTTAATCTGTGCCTCTTCTAAATGATGCATACTTTCCCATAACTGAGATTAGGCTGACTGGCCTATAAATACTCTGTCTATTCTTTTCGCACTTATTAAACACACGTCCAATGTTAGCATTTTGCCAAAACACACCTGTAGCCAGAGAGGATTGGGAAATGATTATTAGAGCTTCTGCTATTTTCCTCCTTATCCTAAACTGGGATTTAATCTGTGAATGCTGATGTATCTGTTGATGCGAAACTCAGAATTTCCTTCTCCCTCTGTTTATATCATCCAATCTTTCACACTTAGTAACTACAATGTCTTCCGTTTTGAAGCATCGTATCCACGAAGAACTGTGCCCATGTCTTGCGCCTCCACACAAGATGCATTGAGCCTACACTCTTTTTTTCCCTTGGTGATCGTCTTGCTTTGTATCTAATGTAGAAAACATGTTTTGTGTTTTCCTTCATTTTATTTACCAATATTTTTCATGCCGCCTTTATGCTTTTCTAATTTCATTTTTTAAATTTCACCTCCTCCTTTGTTCTCCTAGGTTTTCTGTGATGTTAAGCTCTTTCCTTTATTTGCTTTATCCCATCATGAATGCACTTTGACATCCAGGGGTTTAGATTAAGGAGTCCCTTTTTTCGTGAACTCTCTCTTTCTCCTTCTCAAACACCTCCACTGCTCTGACATTGGTTTATCTTCGAGTAGTTGTTTTCATCCATTTTTGTCAGGTAACAAATTGGCCTCTCCCCAGTTTATAACTTTTGCTTTTGGTCTATTTTGGTCTTTTCCATAGCTATATTAAATCTAACGGAGTTAAGATCATTGCCACCAAGATGCTCTCCCACAGTTACCCTTCTCATCTGATTAGCTTAATTTTCTAAAATGAACTTAGTGTATCTGATTCGAGTCTACCAGTCTGATGTGAACTTTGACCATATCTGGTAGCTACTGGAGCAATTATTCAAATCTGTTTACTAAAGGTTGTTGGTATAATAAACTAGCTGCCCCAATAACATGAATATTGGAACATGGTCAGATTTTCAAACAAAGGTGACGTGATTTTTGAACTTGTATTAAAATGTCTGTGTAACTTTTCTGGTAAATCAGTATTTGAAGATGATGCTGAAATTGTATGTTCTTCTTGCAGACTCTTTGAAAGCGGCATAAACTGGGGCCGTGTGATAGCCCTGTTGGGGTTTGGCTATCGAATGGCCATTTACGTCTTCCAGAACGGTATGAAGGGATTCCTGAGTCAAATTGCAAAATTCATTGCAGAGTTTGTATTGAGAAATAGAATTGCACAATGGATTGCAGCTCAAGGAGGCTGGGTGAGTGCTAGGAGGTTGCTGGTTTTCAAGTTAAATGCTATGAATATATTTTTCTGTTTTTCTTCTACAGAGCACATCCTGGGTGCACTGAAGTTAGTACCTGTCCCATATAGTCATCACTCTTGACAGGGCGGCACAGTGGCAGAATGGCTAGCACTGCTGCCTCACAGCACCAGGGACCCGGGTTCGATTCCTGGCTTGGGTCACTATCTATGCGGAGTCTGCACATTCTCCCCGTGTCTGTGTGGGTTTCCTCCGGTTGCTCGGGTTTCCTCCCACAGTCCAAGGTGTGCTGGTTAGGTGCAGTGGCTATGCTAAATTCTCCCTCAGTGTACCCGAACAGGGGCAGGAGTGTGGTGACTTGGGGATTTTCACAGTAACTTCATTGCAGTGTTAATGTAGGCCTACTTGTGACATGAATAAATAAACTTTCTGACACTTTCTGTTTTTAAAGTTTATTTCTGACGCATACAGCCCTCAAACTAGGACTGTTCGGAATAGGGGAACGTGCTTCCTGAGTCACTGCCCCTTCTCCAGTTTTAATCTAGGAATTCTGAGGTCAATTTTAGCACAACCTTGCGAGTTGGCATCAGCTAATACAGGCGAGTAATTGATTCCAGTTTTACTCACCTGCATATATCAAATGAACCAAGTTGGAACACAAGAATTATAAGTAGGAAAATAAAAAGAAAATAAGAACATAGGAACAGGAATAGGCCATTTAGCTCACCAAGCCTATTCTGCCATTTAATGAGACCATGGCTGATCTGAGGCCTAACTCCATATACCTGCCTTAGCCCATATACCTTCATACCTTTGCTTAACAAAAATGTATCTATCTCAGATTTAAAGATAGCAACTGATCTAGCATCAACTGCTGCTTGTGGAAGAGAGTTCCAAAGCTCTACCACCCTTTGTGTGTGGAAGTGCTTCCAAACATCTCTTCTGAATGGTCTGGCCCTAACTTTTAGACCATATCCCCTAGTTCTAGAATCTCCAACCAGTGGAAATAGTTTGTCTTTTTCTACCCTGTTCTTTTCTGTTAATGTCTTGAAGACTTCGATCAGATCACCCCCATAACCTTCTAAATTCTAGAGAAAACCTGTCTAATTTATATAATCTCTCCTCATAACTAAACCCCTAAAGTCCAGGTATCATTCTTGTAAATCTACGATGCGCTCCCTCCAAGGCCAATATATCCTTCCTAAGGTGTGGTGCTCAGATCTGCTCACAGTGGGGGATGACCGGGGTTTTGTATAGCTGTAACAAATTCTGTGTCCTTGTATTCCAGTTCTCTAGATGTATAGACCAGTATTCCATTACCCTTCTTGACTGAATCCTGCACCTGTTTGTGGCATTTTAAAGAGCTCTATGCCTGAATCTCCAAGTCTCTTTCGATGTCTGCTAGATTTAACTTCATATCACCTGGAGAGTACTCAACTCTATCCATTTTCCGTCCAAAATGGATAACCTCAGACTTGTTTAGATTGAAGTCCATCTGCTACAGTTTAGCCCATTCACCTAGTCTATCAATATCCCTTTGTAATTTTATACTATCATCTGCACCATCCACAAAGCTGCCTAACTGTCATCAGCAAATTTAGAGATATAACTTTCTGTGCCATTATCCAAGTCACAATGTGACCAATTGAGGGCCCAGCACAGATCCTTCTGGGACACCACTAGTCACATCCTGCCGATTTCAATACCTACCTACTATCCCTACTTTTCCTCCCCTGCCACTCAACCAATTTCCCAGTCATTCAGTAATTTGCCCTCCATTCTGTGGTATTGTACTTTAGTTAACAGTCTCTTATGTGGGACTTTATCAAAGCCCTTCACTATCCATAGATATGACCCTGTCCGCTATCTTAGTCACCTCCTCAAAACACTCACTGAGGTTTGTCAGGCATGAATCCATCCTGGCTATCTCTGATTTAACTGAATTTTTGAGGTGTTCAGTTACCCTCCCCACCACAGATGTTGGAGTAACTGGTCTGTAATTCCCTGGATATTCTCTTTCACCCTTCTTAAAAAACAGAGTGACGAGCAATTTTCCAGTCCAGGGGGGCGACTCCTGAACCTAGGGAACTCTGAAAGATTATAGTTAGGGCATCAACAATGTGCGGCCCTACTTCCTTTAACACCCTCCGATGGAAACCGGCAGGTCCTGGAGATTTGTCACTCTTTAGTTATTGATCTTGATGTCTCTTGCAAGACTCCTAATCCCTTTTAAGAGCTCTTATAAGCTACTTTGTGGCACTTTGCTGGTCTTTTTATCTTTCCTATTTGGTAGGATCTGTGCTGTTTTTGGCATTTTTGTAAACCCTTTCTTTCAGTTTAACACTGTCCCATATCTCTTTAGTTGTCGGGAGCTGTTTTTTCTGTGAAACGGAGCTTTTCCTTCTCAAGGGTATAAACTGGTTTTGTGTTGCATTCAATATTTCTTTAAATATCCTCCACTGTCCTTCAGTAGTTTTACCCATTCGCAGATGTTCCCAGTTTACTGTGGGCGGTCTCCATCTCAGCTCGTTAAAGTTGGCCTGACCTAAATCCAATAGTAGCCAATTCCTGCTTTTGACTTTGAAACGCTATGTTGAACTCTGATTGTGTTATGATCACTATTTGATAAATGTTTATGCACTTTAGGTTACTAATTAAATCCGGTTCATTACTAAATCCAGTATTGCTTGTCCCCTTGTTGCATCCAGGATCATTGCTGTAGGAAATGATCCCAGACACTCCAGAAATTCACTACCTTTCTGACAGCTGCTTGTCTGTCTCTCCCAATCTATATTAAAGTTTAAAACCCCCCCATTAATACTATTCTGCCTTTGCTACATACTTAATTTCTGCACTTTTACAATCTGGCACTTCAGAGCTGCTGCCGGGGGTCTATACGTAACACCAATTACAGTTTTACATCCTTTACTGTAACTCATTCCCACCCATAAGGTCTCCACCAGATGCTTTCCCCTCAAATCCTCCCTCATCATTGAAGTGATTTTGTTTCTAATCAGTAAGGCTATTTCCCCATCCGTCCTGTAAACCTTATAACCCTGTATATTCAGTTCCCAGTCTCAACTATCCTGCAGCCATGTCTCAGTAATGCTACAATATCATGGGCGGCACGGTAGCACAGTGGTTAGCACTGCTGCTTCACAGCTCCAGGGACCTGGGTTCGATTCCCGGCTTGGGTCACTGTCTGTGTGGAGTTTGCACATTCTCCTCGTGTCTGCGTGGGTTTCCTCCGGGTGCTCCGGTTTCCTCCCACAGTCCAAAGATGTGCGGGTTAGGTTGATTGGCTATGCTAAAATTGCCCCTTAGTGGCCTGAGATGTGTAGGTTAGAGGGATTAGCGGGTAAAATATGTAGGGATATGGGAGTAGGGCCTGGGTGGGATTGTGGTCGGTGCAGACTCGATGGGCCAGATGGCCTCTTTCTGCACTGTAGGGTTTCTATGATAATCTCCAATTTAAATTAGTGCCTTCAGCTCCTTGCACACAGTGCACTTGTATATAGAAGCCTTAATTGTGCTATACACTGTCTCTAACCTGCCCGTCAGCAGTGATGCTTTATTCACCTGTTTGTTATTGCGCTCTTCTGGTTTAATCAATATGTTTGTAGTTTTGCCATTTACTAGTTTAAAGGCCCCTTGAGCCCGCTGCACCATTTGACTTTCTTGCCTGTCCTCCATTAGCATTGACTCTATTGTCGATCAGAAATCTGTCTCAACTCAGCTTTGAATATATTCAGTGATCGAGCCTCCACTGGGGGAGAGAATTCCACAAACGACCCTCTGAAAGGAGAAAGTCCTCCATGTTAAATGGGAGACCTCTAATTTTTAAACTGAGTCCCTTTGGTCCTAGACTTCCTCACAAGGGGAAACATCCTCTCGGCATCAACCCTGTCAATGCCCTCAGGATCTTGTGTGTTTCAAATAAGATCACCTGCAATGGATACAGGCCCAACCTATCCAACCGTCCCTCCTAAGACAACCCCTTCATGCCAAAAGAATCAGACGAGTGAACCTTCACTGAACTGCTAATGCAATTATACCCTGAAGTAAGGAGACCAAAACTGTGCGCAGTAATCCAGATGTGGTCTCATTAAGGTCCTGTACAACTGCAGCAATGCTTTCCACTTTTATACTTGATTTCCCCCAGCAACAATTAAGTTTTGAAAATAATAAATACATTTTTGGGCATCTGAACACTTTATTTTTCCAAAGCAAGTTAGAAAATCATAATCTTCTGCCATGTTTGAGATCAAATTAAAGGGTAATGGACCTACTTAATGCTATACTCTCAGCATTTTTAGAAAACTAGTGATTTGTCCAAATTCAATCAGTTTCAGATTATTTGAATATTAAGTGTGCTTGCATATTTATTTCCGTCTTCCTTAATACTGAAGGAATACCACTGAGAACATTAGAAATTGTAATACTGCATTAAACGCATTATATAGACACAAATAATAAATTATGAGCCTGCCTGCTATGCCTGGAGGCTACGTGTGATGAAATGGTTTAAAAGCCCGAATGTTTTTGGAGGCTGTCCTTGATTGAAACAGAAACTCAAAGGCTAGGTTTCTGGGAAAGGTTTCTTGATTGGAATTCCTGGCTGTGACATTCTGAGAAGTAAACCCCGGCAGGGAAATGGAAACTAATTTTGGAGATCTGATTTCAGCCTGTGAAGCCGGCTGAAAGGACTGAAACATAAAATCTGAGCGCTGTCCAGGCACACCGTGGAGCTGGGTGGTTTACATATTGGAGTTGGCCATTTCGTGTGCTGGAGTGTTACTGAGTGGTGAATGAACAGTACTCTGGGAAAGCTGTGCCATCTGGACTGTTGTAATCGAAGTAAGGGAGGTTCCATAGAAGTGCGCCTTGTTGGTGATTGTCATTGGAACTCGCCAGGAGCAAAGATGTCTTTGGAAGTTACTGGTGATCAAATCCTGTGTGAGGAATGGTTGTCGAACTCTTAGCAGAGAACTGAGAAGGACTTTGGGATAGCATGTGGTGCCAATTAAGAGGGCTAGCTGAAAGATTCACCATTGTTTTTCTTGGCTGTTTATATGAGTTATTTTTGGTTTCTACTGAATACAATTTGCCTTCTGTTTGTTTATTTGATTGTTACAGTAAAAGTTCTTAAAGTGAAACCAAAAGCGAAAATGCTGGAAAATCTCAGCAGGTCTGGCAGCATCTGTAAGGAGAAAAAAGAGCTGACGTTTCAAGTCCAGATGACCCTTTGTCAAAGCTTTGACAAAGGGTCATCTAGACTCGAAACGTCAGCTCTTTTCTCTCCTTACAGATGCTGCCAGACCTGCTGAGATTTTCCAGCATTTTCTCTTTTGGTTTCAGATTCCAGCATCTGCAGTAATTTGCTTTTATTCTTAGTGAAATCTGGTCCATCAGTTCCTTTCGTTGGTATCATTGGAGAAGTTTGGTTCTTTTCTGTTAATGGTTTCCATGGAGATCGTAACAAAATTTGGACTGTCCTGGATCTCGAACCATTTGGCTGTGTAACAGGTTACTGGAATTTTCCAGAATTTAAACAAGCAAGGTTTCATGTTTACTTTTCCTGTGCTCATTGAGGGATCAACTTGAGTACCTTTAATGCTCCAATCTCTTTGGAGGGAATGGATTTGTCTCTTGATGCCTTGGAACAGTTATCCAAAGATAGCTTGAAGACTGTAGTAGAGGAATTGGATGTTGACTTGAAATCAGGAACTAGGAAAGCAGAGATTGTTGAATAATTGTGTCTCTAATTTAAGGAAGAAAAGGATGTTCCTGTTAGTAATCAAGTGGAACTGGCCAAAATTACATTAGCAAATGACAAAAGACAATTCGAACGGGAGAGACTGAAATTAGGAGTAAAGAAGGGGGGGGGGGGGGGGGTGAGAAAAAGACAATTGGGGGAAACACACACATGAAGGGTGAGAATGGAAAGAGACAAGTTCAAAAGTATGTGCACTGGAAGGGAAAGGGGGGGATGGCACTGAGCCAACTCTTTGTGCTTCTTATTTGGCAAGGAGTATTCATTTGCCTACCTAGATTTAGTGAGGAAAGAGTACAGATGTGCCTTGTGTCATTTGAGAAAGTTGCCACAAAGTGGATTTGCCAAAAGAATTATGCTCTCCCAGACTGTTTTTATGGGGATATCTTTGGAGGTGTACTTGTCATTTTCAGAAGAGTTCATGGTGACTATGAGTAAAGATTTGTTTTTAAAATTCATTTACGGATGTGGAAACCGCTGACTAGGCCAGCACTTATTGTCTGTTTCTAGTTGCCCTTCAGCAGGAGTTGCCTTCTTGAACCGCTGCAGACCTGAGGTGTCGATACACCCACAGTGATGTCAGGAAGGAAGTTCCAGGATTTTGACCCAGTGATACTGAAGGAATGGCAATATATTTCAAATGGTAAATGACTTGGAGGGGGAACCTCCAGGTTGCGATGTTCCCAGGTTTCTGTTGCCCTTATCCTTCTGGCTGGTACTGGCTGTGTGTTTGGAAGGTGCTGCCTAATGAATGGTGCACGTGGCTGCCACTGTTTGTCAGTGGTGGAGGAATTGAATGCTTGTGGAAGGAGTAACAATCAAACAGGTTGCTTTATCCTATGTGGTGTCGAGCTTCTTGAGTGTTGTTGGAGCTGTGCTCATCCAAGCAAGTGGAGAGTATCACATTGCCCTCTTGACTTGTGCCTTGTAGATGGTGAACTGACATCCTCAACGCAGATGAGTACCAGAGACTGATAGACTTTGAAATATAAAGAGGAAACATGTTTTAGACCTTTGTGGAATTTGCTAGAGAGCAGGGAATGGTTCTTGATAGGTGGTATTAATTGATAAAGGTCAAACAAGACTTCAAGAAGCTTCAGGAAGTGATTCTGGTGGGAGATGTCAAAAATATTGTCCCAATGGCAGAACGTAAAGTTGGTAGAATAAAACCTGCTGCAGTGGTGGAAAATTGAATTGATGTATTATTGTATTGGGATACGATGAAAAGTACTGTTTCTTGTGAGCTATACAGACAAAAGGATAAGGTACAGAATATAGAGTTGCAGTTACCAATAGAGTGAAGAGAAAGATCAGCTTAAAATGTGATAGGATCATTCAATAGCCTGATGGCAGCAGGAAAGAAACTGTTCTTGAGTCGGTTGGTACGTGTCCTCAGACATTAGGAGGTGGAAGAAAGTATGTCCGGGGTGCGTGGGGTCCTTCATTATGCTGGCTGTTTTCCCGAGGCAATGGGGCGTGTAGACAGTCAATGGATGGGAGGCTGGTTTGCGTGACGGACTGGGCTACATTGACAACTCTTTGTAGTTTCTTGCGGTCTTGGGCAGAGCAGGAGCCATACCAAGCTATTATGCTTCCTATGGTACATCTGTAAAAATTGGTGAAAGTTGGAGTGGACGTGCCGAATTTCCTTAGCCTTCGAAATCATAGAAACCCTACAGTACAGAAAGAGGCCATTCGGCCCATCAAGTCTGCACCGACCACAATCCCACCCAGGCCCTACCCCCACCTTCTGAGAAAGTAGGGGCATTGGTGGGCTTTCTTAACTATAGCGTTGGCGGGACCAGGACAGGTTGTTGATGACCTGAACAACAAGAAACCTGAAGCTCTCGACCACCTCCACTTCATCACCTTTTGTGGACAGGGGCATGTCCTCCACTATGTTTCCTGAAGTCAATGACTAGCTCCTTCATTTTGCTGACATTGAGGGAGAACTTGTCACCACACCGAGTTCTGCGGAAGTTCACTAGATTGATTCCAGAGATGAGGGGTCTGTCTTATGAAGAGAGATTGGGCAGTTTAGGCCTGTACTCCCTGGGATTTAGAAGAATGAGGGGAGATCTAATTGAGGTGTACAAGATGATAAGGGGGATTGACAAAGTAGACATGGAGAGGTATGATTCCTCTTGTAGGGGAATCTAGAACAAGAAGACATAGTTTTAGGATAAATGGTGGCAGATTTAAAACAGAGATGACTTCTCTCAAAGGGTCACGAGTCTGTGGAATTCACTCCCCAGAGCATGATGGATGCTGGGACTTTGAGTAAATTTAAGGAAAAGATGGACAGATTTTTAATTAGTAAGGGTTTGAAGGGCTATGGTGAATGGGCGGGAAAGTGGAGCTGAGGCCTGGATGAGATCAGCTATGATCATATTAGATGGCAGAGTAGGCTCGAGGGGCTAAATTGCCCACTCCTGCTCCTAGTTATCATAGAAACCCTACAGTGCAGAAAGAGGCCATTTGGCCCATCGAGTCTGCACCAACCACAATCCAGGCCCTACCCCCATATCCCTCCATATTTTACCCGCCAATCCCTCTAACCTACACATCTCAGGACACTAAGGGGCAATTTTAGCATGGCCAATCAACCTAACCCGCACATCTTTGGACTGTGGGCGGAAACCGGAGCACCCGGAGGAAACCCACGCAGACACGAGGAGAATGTGCAAACTCCACACAGATAGTGACCCGAGCCGGGAATCGAACCCAGGTCCCTGGAGCTGTGAAGCAGCAGTGCTAACCACTGTGCTACCGTGCCGCCGATTCTTTGATAGTTCACTAGTTCTAGTGAGAAAGTGGGCTATGGTCAAGAAGACGCAGATTCTCCTTGGAATAGTGAAAAGAGAATGATCGTAGGATAGGCTTATTTCGAGGGTATCAATGTGCTATTCTTCTCAAAAGACACGTTGAGGCTGAATGTTGAAATTGTACCTCAGCAAATACTGTCCTGATGGATAAATCTTATGACAAGCTGGTAGTTTCTTCTGTGTTTACTGAAAGTGAATCAGGGTGCAGGAATTATAGAAGTTTTCTCTTTGAGAGTGAAGTGTCCTACTATTTTGTCTGATATTGCAGCAAAGCCTTAGAGAAACCGTGGAGGAATAGCAAGTAGCATTCAAAACTTAAATGATTGGTTGTTAATCCACTAATAGTTGTCTTCCATAGCTCTGTCACCAAAACACTTGAAACAAGCAGAGGAACCCTGCATTGATAAGGAAAATGAGTGAATGTAGTCCTCTTTATCAGACTGAATCCAGATGAAGCATTTTTGCATAAGTTAGCATTTGGTTTCAGGTGCTGCTGGACCTTTGTGTTTATCTTGTATTAGATTTCCAGTAGGTGCAATTGTTGTATCTTTTTACTGTATTTGGTTTCGTAGTGTGCATGAAATGTATACCCAGAGTGGTACAGTGGTTAGCATGACTGCCGCACAGTGCTAGGGACCCAGGTTCACTTGGCCTTGGGTGACT
The DNA here is from genome assembly GCF_964213995.1 of Mustelus asterias. Lineage (NCBI taxonomy): Eukaryota > Metazoa > Chordata > Chondrichthyes > Carcharhiniformes > Triakidae > Mustelus > Mustelus asterias. The sequence continues at coordinate 52,966,216 of NC_135825.1, read as the reverse complement.
GTGTAGAGTTTGCACATTTCCCCCCCATGTCTGTGATTTTCCTCCGAGTGCTCCGATTTCTTCCCAAACTCCAAAGGTGTGCAAGTTGGGTGCGTTAGCTAAGATGAATGTGCAGGATTACGGGGGATCGGGCAGGAGGGTGGGCCTAGGTAAAATGTTCTTTGGAGGGTCAGTGAAGACTCGATGGGCCAAGTGGCCTCCTTCTGCACTGTCGGGATTCTATGTGCCTTGCATAGTTGGTCAAATTTCCATCTGGTGATCCTGAAGTGTAGGTCCTATTCTGTTGGACATTGGATAATTCATTTATGTTCTAGGCTCCTGCCTCTGTTTAAAGTGAATCAAAACTACTTCTGTGAAAAGGCATCTATTTCATGCATTTTTTTTTTCTTTCTTCCAACAGGTAGCAGCCCTGGAGTTGGATAATATTTATGTCAAGTGGATGCTTGGAATTCTGGCTGTAGTTCTGGTTGGTGTATTCGTGGTCCATAAGTTTTATAAATCTTAGTACAAGGATCTCTGCTGGAGCAGGCCTCTAGTCTTGGACTACAAAATGGAGATTCTTTTAGCAACTGTTTACATCGATATAATTGTGAAGACTTGCTACTGATAATGAATAGGAGATATTTAGCCAGAAATTCCATCTGCTGGTCTTATCAAATTGCCAAATGCAACAGTAATCATTTTGATATGAAGGGATATCGAGTCTCGGCTGGCCCAGTTCGTGCAAGTCAGTTTTAAGCCCAGCTCCAGATCTCTCTGTATCCAAATAACTCACTTCCAAGCCCTTACTGGCGAAACTGAAGACTCCTTGGTTCTCATTTCCTCTTCAGAATCTTGTTCCTGTAGGAACAGCAATTACGTGCTGAGTCGTAGAGTGAGGCCAGCGAATTGAATATCTTGTATGTTTGTAAAATTGCAGAATGCAATGAATGGAAATTGTAGCCAGTGCCTATTTAGTAACTATAAGGCAAATGAATCCATTCATTTTTGTATGTAGCAGAACAGATTATTCCATACTGAACACTTGAAGATCATGTGTGTGACTGTCACCAAGAGCACTTACATACTGTTCTCTCAAATACACTCCTCACTGTAATGCACTTTCTACGTGACTCCTGTTCTGGTGAGTTGCATATTACACATGAACAGTAACACTGGAGGAGACTACCCCATGGCAAACACAGCAGAAACAAAATTCGCATTTCAAAAACGACTAGGAACGCAGCTGTGGCAAAACTTATTTTGGATTCTGTTTATAGGTGGCTGTGGCATGTTTCCAGAGATATTTGTAATCAGAGTTGTTTGTAATCTGGTTTGAAATTGCATTATACTTTGGGAATTAGTAACAGTCTAAATTTGATGAATTGTGCTGCTGAAGCTAAAGCCCTGATGGTCTTTGTCAGTTTGGGGCTCTCCGGGTAAATTCCAGGTACATTTTTAAAAACACTTGCTCTGTTTTATGCGCATTTGAGATGTGCTGATTTCAGATATTATCATCATGTCAAGGGAGAAATGCAGCCTGCGGGCTCCAAACAGTCGATAATGTAACAATTTTCATTGCTAATACTTGATTCGTCCTCGTTCTTGTACTTGGGCATCAAGAACTTCTCAAATAAAAGACACCAGTGTGTAGCGAAGCTTGCGGTTTGGGGAGAGGGTCGGGCTCATGGTGGGAGCGAATGCTGCATCGCAGTATGCAAGTCAAAATGGTCATAGTTTGTGCAAGTACTTAGCGCAGGTGGAACTGACGTGTAAACCTAAGAGCAGCTTCATCTGCACTGAGAGGCAAAGGCTATCATTATTGGACGTGGGAGAGGAAAAACAAAGTTGGGATGGAGAAATTAAGGGTTAAAAATGAATTGAAGTTATAAGAATTGGGGGCGGGGGGGTGGGTATGAGAATAATAGTTATGTAAATAAAGTTTAGATTTACTTCTATTGCAATTGGCATTAAAAATAATGAAAATTATATCCTTGGAAAATCTGCCTGACGATTATCCTGATGGACACTGGGATTATTATTAAGTGAGTTATAGAAATTCCACTGCCCTTGGCCAATAATGAGGAATTAATTTGGCTATTGAGTTTAGAATTTGGCCAAAAGATTTTACGTTGGATTTCCTGTAGCCAATCTCGTTAAATTATGCTGAAAATCTTTTTATAGTGAGCTATTTTGAGAGTGGATTATGGGTGCTGTGATCAAAAACACACTCTGCTATCCAACCCCTCAAATGTGGGGATGAATATTAAGTGGTGGAATCAGGACCGATGTTGACCGTGTGCATAACCACCAGTCTGCCGTAATATGCAAGTAAGAAGTTTAACAACACCAGGTTAAAGTCCAACGGGTTTATTTGGTAGCAAAAGCCACACAAGCTTTCGGAGCCTCACCCTTCAGGTGAAGAAGGGGCTTAAGGCTCCGAAAGTTTGTGTGGCTTTTGCTACCAAATAAACTCGTTGGACTTTAACTTGGTGTTGTTAAACTTCTTATCGTGTTTACCCCAGTCCAACGCCGGTATCTCCACATCGTAATATGCAAGGCCAGCTGATGCTGAAATGGGAATCCCACTTGCCTTTTTTAAAAAGCTAATTTACAAAGTGTTAAGCTTGTTAACAAGGCAGTTGACCCAGCTGATTTGTTGCCCATGCCATAATCGTGGTGGTTGCACAGGAAAACACCATCAGGGGGAGTTAGGTTTTTGAGGACGACCTGTTGCAAAAAGTGGGTATAAAGGCTTCAAGTGGGATTATGGCTGACTTTACCAGAACAGGTCTGGAGACTTTGCAAGTGCTGATAATTTTTGTTGTTTTCTTTCAATTTAAAACTACATTTGGCTTTTCCAGAAGGAAAGGGACAAGCAGCAAGAGCTGCAAATAAAATTTTGCAGTAAAGCATTTGTGCTGAATATTGCTGTCCCAATGTGAATTGTACATCCAGTGAACAGGGGGGGTGGTGGTTGGAGGGGGGTGCAGCTGGCCAATGATGGGTGTGCACTTTGTGATGCAGCAATATGGGCCATCCTTATTCAGAGCAAGGGCCGGTAGAGTGGACGCAGCAGACAGACTGAGGAGAAGGCAGTATTTTGACACTAGAGTCTACCAGACAAGACTGACATACTTACAAATGACAGGGTGCCAGTGCCTGAGAAAACTTGGGCTGTCCAGGCAGACAAATCTCCTCATTCTGCAACCAGCTGGTTAAGGAGCATCCAAGTATGTAGGTTGACATCCAACACCTGTGGTCCTGAAGGTAGCTCTGAATCTTTTCACCACAGGGTCTTTCCAGGGGTCATCTGGACAGTTATGTGGGAAAACGCAGCCAACTGCGCATCGCTGCATCAAGGTGGTCACAGATGCCATGTTCAGATGGCCACGAGTTTATTTCATTTAGTGTGGACAACACAAGTCAGGCTGAAAGAGTCAGAGGATTTGGTAGCATTGCCAGATTTCCAAAGGTGAACGACATAATAGACTGTACACATGGTCATCAAAGTGCCTTTCGGAGAGTTACGTGCATTCATTAACAGGAAATGATGTATATAACCACAGGCAATACGTTATGCAGGTCTGTGCATGCTATCCCGGCAGCAGTCACGATCCCTGCCTGCTGAGGCAGTCCCAGGTATGTTCAGCAGAGCAGAATCTTTTGGACAGCTGATTTCCAGGGAATGAAGACCCTTGAGAGAGATGGTGTGTGACACCATTGAAGAATCCCATCAATGGAGCTCGAGAGGAGCCATAATGAAAGCCTCACATCCACAAGGACTCCTCCTGTTGAGCAGACCCTCTGTTCAAAATGCATGTCCGATGCTTGGACAGATCAGGAAGCGCTGTGCAATACGCACCTCCAAGTGTATCACCTATGGTCATTGTCTGCTGTGTATTCCACATCCTAACCCTCCAGAGAGGGGGCATCTGAGCAGAGGAGGATCTGCTGGAGTCAGTCCAGTCGTGGGTTTAATGGGTTTAACCGTCTTGTGACAATGTCAGCCTCCAGATGCCAATTACTGGTGCAGCTGCCGGTGTCCCGTGCCAGAAATGCTTTTGATGGATGTCATGATTGACTTCTGGTTCACGACCTGCCCCCTCTGCTTCCAAATTATCTATTTTTCCATTCCTGACTTGATGATTTACACTGCCTGCTGTTGGTTAGCTTCCCACTGGGTGGCTGTTAGTTGGATGTCTGTAAAAGGTGGGAATGAGAGTTAACAATCCCCACATGTCCGGGTTAGAGTGTAGCTTACCACCAAGCCATATAAAATTCAGCCTTTTAAAGTGCTGCTTGAGCTGGAGAGCAGACAGGAATCAATAAAATCTGCCTCATTGACGTAACTGTCCTTCAGCTATCTGTCAGAGTCATTTCAAGTGATTGAAAATACAGACGTCTCAAAATAGTACAAAAATTGCAACCATTAAACATTACTTCCAGTTTTGCCTTGTGCTACTGGGACCTCCTGACATAGCTCCAGATCTGGATTGAGTGGTTTGGGCATCAAACCTACGGCATCTTGCTCCAGGCACACAGTTCGGCTGGTTTCTTGGAGGGGAAAACATTAAGTCCTGTCTTGATAAGATTGATGTGGAGATGCCAGCGTTGGACTGGGGTAAACACAGTAAGAAAGGTTGGGCAGTGGTGACTGTGTTTTAATAGCTGCTGTTGAAAAGCAAGCTGATAATGCTTAGTTTCTCATTTTGCACCTGGCAAAAGGTTGTGTCCTAACTTGCCTGTTTGTAGTTAGGGGGAAAGCCCAGGTAACTTCTACTCCTTGCATTGTCTTCATTGAAAGTATCAGTAGGCATATTACAAAACTGCAGATCGGCAGGCTCAGTTTCTGTCTCTGGTCTGTTGGTCCCTGCTGCATTGGATGACATTGAGTATAATGCCTAGTCCTACCCATCATATTCATGATCTCTCTTGGACTCTCTGTCTCGCCCATTAACCTTTCTGGGCCCACTTATTCAGTTGTTGCAATATTCTTTCCCATGATCCTAGAGAAAAAGATGGGTAAATACATTCCACAGAATGGCAGGCGGTCGCCATTTGGCCCATCATGTGCACTGGCTCTTTAAACTTGCAACTCACCTAGCCCCCGTCTTCTCCCTATAACCCTGCACATTGTTCCTTCAGATAACACTCTAAATCCATAGAATCCCTACAGTGCAGAAGAGGCCATTTGGCCCATCAAGCCTACACTGACTCTCCAAAATAGCATCTTGCCCAAGCCAGCACTATCGCCATAACCCCATGCATTTACCATGGCTAATCCATCTAACCTACATATTTTTGGACGCTAAGGGGCAATTTAGAATTGGTCAATCCACTGAACCTGCACACCTTTGGGCTGCGGGAGGAAACCCATGCAGAAGCAGGATGAACGTGTAAACTCCACACACAGTCATCCAAGGCTGTAATTGAACCCAGGTCCCTGGTGCTGTGCCACCATGCTGCTGAGATCAGTATGCTAGCTGAGGCCAAATAATGACTTATACAATTTCAACATCACCTCCTTGCACTTGTACTCTATGGCCCTATTAATAAAGTAAGAAGTCTCACAACACCAGGTTAAAGTCCAGTGCAGAAGAGGTATCCTAGGAGAAGACTCCTATTAATAAAGCCCAGGATACTATATGTTTTATTAACCACATTTTAACTTGTCCTGCCACCTTCAAAGATTGATGCACTTATACACCCAAGTACCTCTGCCCCTGCACCCCTTTTAGAGTTGTACCCTTTGTTTTATATTGTCTCTGTTCTTCCTATCAGAATGAATCACATAACATTTCTCTGCATTGAAGTTCACCTGCCCTTCTGGCTGTCCATTGCAGCAACTCACCTATGTCCTTTTGAAATTCTGCACTATCCTTTTCGCGTTTCACAATGCTTCCAAGTTTTGCATCATCAGCAAACTTTGAAATTGTGCCTCGTACGCCAAGGTCTAGGTCATGAATGTATATCAGGTAAAGCAAGTGCCCCAACACTGACCCCTATGGAACTCCTCCACAAGCCTTTCTCCAGCATGTAAAAATCCATTGACAAGTACTCTTTGTTTCCTGTTGCCCAGGCAATTCCATACCCATGTTGCTGATACCCCTTTTATTCCGTGCACTATAACTTTGCTCAAATCTGTTATGTGGCTCTGTATCAAACATTTCTTAGAAATTCATATATACCAAGTCAACAACATTGCCCTCATCAACTCTCTGCCTTCTCTTCAAAACATCGTGAAGTTAGTTTTCCCTTAAGAAACCCATGCTGGTTTTCCTTAATTAACCTGCATTTGTCCATGTGACTATTAATTTAGTCCCAAAATATTATTTCTAGAAGTTTCCCTACCACTCAAGATGAACTGACTGGCCTGTAGTTGCTGGGCCTATCCTTGCAACCTTTTTTGAACAAGTGTGTAACATTTGTAATTCTCTACTCCTCTGGGACCACGCCCGAGTCCAAGGAAGAAGTCTCACAACACCAGGTTAAAGTCCAACAGGTTTATTTGGAATCACGAGCTTTCGGAGCGCTGCTCCTTCATCAGTCATGAGTCTAAGGAAGACTGGAAAGTTACGGCCAATGCCTCAGCAATTTTTACTGTCACTTTCTCCAGTATTCTTGAATGCATCTCATCGAGTCCTAATGTCTCATCAGCTTATAACATATCCAATTTAAAACACATCTAGTGTCTGAATTACCTCTTACCATGGCTTGGGTAGCATCTTCCGCCTTGGTAAAGGCATGCAAAGTATTTGTTTTAGTACCTTAGCTATGCCCGCTGCATCCATGTGTAGATCCCCTACTTGAGTAGGGAGCAGCTATTCCCCTAGGTTGAGGGATCAATCACAAGGAGACATAGTTCTAGGGTAAGGGACAGGAGATTTGAGAAAACAACTTGTTCCCTCAGAGTGGTGGGAATCTGGGATGCACTGCCTGGGAAGGTAGAGGAGGCCGGAAACCTTGTAATCTTTTTTTAAAAAAAAATTTGGATGAGCACTTGAAATACAATATTCAAGGGTATGGGACAAGTGCAGGAAAATGGGATTAACGCGCCTTTAGTGTTTAGAGATTGTCGCTGCAGACTCAATGGGCTGAAGGGCCCTTTCTGCACTGTATGACTCTATGGTCCCTAAACAGCCGACAACTCCTCTTACCATTCCTATTATTTATATGTCTGTCGAACACTTTGGGATTCCTGTTCTGTTAGCTGCCAGTCTCTCTTCGTTTCCCTTATTTGCTTCTTCAACTCCCATATTCAGCTTGCTTTTCAATTGTATTTTTGACCTGACACTTAGCATAAGCATACTTAATTTGTATAGAGTCATAGAATCAGAGGTTTACAGCATGGAAACAGGCCCTTCGGCCCAACTTGTCCATGCCGCCCTTATTTTTAAACCCCTAAGCTAACCCCAATTGCCCGCATTTGGCCCATATCCCTCGATACCCATCTTACTCATGGAACTGTCTAAATCCTTTTTAAAGGACAAAATTGTACCCGCCTCTACTACTACCTCTGGCAGCTTGTTCCAGACATTCACCACCCTGTGTGTGGAAAAAATTGTCCCTCTGGACATTTTATATATCTCCCCTTTCACCTTAAATCTACGCTATCTAGTTTTAACATAGAAACCCTACAGTGCAGAAAGAGGCCATTTGGCCCATCGAGTCTGCACCGATCACAATCCCACCCAGGCCGTACCCCTATATCCCTACATATTTCCCTGTTAATCCTTCTAACCTACGCATCTCAGGACACTAAGGGGCATTTTTTAGCATGGCCAATCAACCTAACCCACACATCTTTGGACTGTGGGAGGAAACCGGAGCACCCGGAGGAAACCCACGCAGACACGAGGAGAATGTGCAAACTCCACACAGACAGTGACCCAAGACGGGAATCGAACCCAGGTCCCTGGAGCTGTGAAGCAGCAGTGCTAACCACTGTGCTGCCGTGCCGCCCTAAGTTTTAGACTTCCCTACCTTTGGGAAAAGATATTGACTATCTAGCTGATCTATGCCCCTCATTTTATAGACCTCCATATCTCTTCTCTCATCAGGAAGCTCTGGATTTGTTTGCCCTATCTTCCCCTTTCTAGGGAATATATCGTGACTCGCTGAATGATGGACTATCTTCAAAGAAGAGAGAGTTCAGGCACACTTTTTCCTGACAACCTTTGACTCTTTTGTTTGGCCCAGATCTGATATGATCTGATATAGGGTGGTGAGTGACTGGAACAAGCTGCCAGAGGTAGTAGTAGAGGCGGGTATAATTTTATCTTTTAAAAAGCATTTAGATAGTTACATGGGTACAATGCGTATAGAGGGATATGGGCCAAATGCGGGCAATTGGGATTAGTTTAGGGGTTTTAAAAAAAAAGGGTGGCATGGACAAGTTGGGCCGAAGGGCCTGTTTCCATGCTGTAAACCTCTATGACCCTATTGAGGTTGACTTTCTCCCAGTTAATTTTTATTACACTGGTTGTTCTTTGATTTTAATCACAAGGTTTAAGCTGACAATGAAAAAGGACACCATCCCTTAAATGTTCCCTTCCTGACACATGACCTACTTGGCCCGCCTCATTTACAAGAACCAGGTCAAGCAGTGCCTCCTTCCTCACTGGACTGGAAACACACAGCCTAAGAGAATTTCCTGACACACTCGAGAAACACTCTGCCCCACAGTATTATCTCAGTTCATATTTGGATAATTAAAGTCCACTGTTATAAGTACTCTAATTTTTGCACCACTGTAAATTCCTTGCACATTTGTTCCTCTATAACTTTTCCACTAGCTGGTGCCCAATAGACAACACCGGACAATGTCATTGCACCTTCTTTTTGTTCCTTTAGCTCCAGCCAAATATATTCTGCCCTTGCCCCTCTGGGACATCTCTCTCCAGAAATACTCTCTTTAATCAATATCCTCTTCTTCCTTTCCTATCTTTTTATGAACACCTTATATCCAAGGATATTTAACATCTAGTCCTGCCCTCCTTTGAGCCGAGTCTCTCTCACAGCTGCAACATCTTATCTGCACCTGAAACTCGCTGATCTTATTTACCACACTCTGTATTCACATACATTCACACTAACCCTGATTCTGACTTTATTACTTTCTCCTTTACTTTGACCCCACCTATTAACTTGCTATTTCATCCTGCAGTACTACCTATCTTCCCCAGTATTCTGTGCACCTTGGTGTTCCTCTCTGATATTATTCTGGCTCCCACACCCGTACCAAGTTAGTTTTAAACGCTCCACAACAGCAATAAATGCCCCGCCAGAAGGTCCATTCTGGCTCGGTTCAGGTGCAGCCTGTCCGGCCTGTACAGGTTTTATCATCAATATTTAATCAACCTTATGAGACAGCGTCTGGCCGACAGTGAAAGTAAACCTCAAACTCGATGAGCTTTTCATTGGATACTCATTACATTCTTCATCGGAGCAAAGTTCTGGTTATTTTTATTAGGTAACAGGGAGTGTGTCCTTGGCTACGTATTTCTGTACTGCAGTTTAGATAGTGAATGGGGTGTGAAACCCTGTAAAGTGTCAGCATGCACTAAGCTCAATGTCACCAGAGTAAAGAAAAACCACATTCCTGCAGTCATACCATGGGGCAAACCGTGTTTGGGACTTATTGGAATTATGTGGGACAGCATAATAATTCAGTTTTACTGCAGTATAATGTTCTCTTTTCCATATTACTTTAATGATGCACTAATTTAAATATGACAGGAGAATTTGTTACCACAAAAGAGACTGAAGCAAGATGAAAGTATTATTCTAAATGTGGTGGATGCACTGAGTTTCAATATTTGAATAGCTGAATAACACTGGAAAGCCATGGGTCAAAAACTTTGGATGAATTAACCAGTTTCTGACCTCTTGGGTTAAAATCAGGGCCAATTTCATAGAATCCCTAAAGTGCAGAAGGAGGCCATTTGGCCCATCGGGTCTGCACCGACTCTTTGACAGAATGCCTTTCCCCCACCTTACCCACATAAGTCACACATTTACCATGGCTAATCCATCCAAGCTCCACATCTTTGGACAGTAAAGGACAATTTAGCATAGCCAATCCACCTAACCTGAATATCTTTGGACTGTGGGAGAAAACCCACCCAGCCAGGGAGAATGTGCAAACTCCACAAAACACAGACATCTGAGGCCAGAATCGAACCTGGGTCCCTGGCACTGAGAGGCAGCAGTGCTAACCGCTGTGCCACCGTGCCGCCGATCTGGTGCACCCGCATGTCCGGGCTTGATTGATACATTTGTATTCTTTTCACAAGTAATCGGGACTTTTTTGTCTACAACATAAAGACTAACTTCTAATACTGTGCCAGGTTCTTCAATCAAAGCCATTGCAAGTCACAATGAATAATAACTATAATTGACTTTTACATGCAGACAGACTTGGTTTTTAAATAGTGTCGTCCAAATTTAAAAATCTAGGTTTTACCAAGAGAAAAGGATTATGGAATTTGGTTTGCTGCTAAATTATATTAATCAGTTTTTCAGGGGACTTTGAACCTGATTGAATATATAACATATAAGATTGTGAAGGGAATAGATAAGATAGAAGCAGGGAGGTTGTTTCCACTGGCGGGTGAAACTAGAACGAGGGGGCATGGCCTCAAAATAAGGAGGAGCAGATTTAGAACCGAGTTGAGAAAGAACTTCTTCACCCAAAGGGTTGTGAATCTGTGGAATTCCCTGCCCGGTGAAGCAGTTGAGGCTACCTCGTTGAATGTTTTTAAGGCAAAGTTAGATTTTTGAACAGTAAAGGAATTAAGGGTTATGGTGAGCGGGTGGGTAAGTGGAGCTGAGTCCACGAAAAGATCAGCCATAATCTTATTGAATGGCGGAGCAGGCTCGAGGGGCCAAATGGCCGACTCCTGCTCCTAGTTCTTATGTTCTTAAATTTTTTTAAATAATGGACCAAAGGATTCCCTTGTAGATTGACAAAGGTAGTGGCATCATCTTTTTTGGGATCTTGTGTCTTTTTAATTACATCATTACGCTGTTTCATTCCCACCGTTTCCCCCCTCTCTCTCTCTCTTCCCCCCCCCCCCCCCCCCCCCCCACTCGTTTCTGGAGGGCTTTTCCAATTGTTGTTTGGTAAATACGGTTCTCTCTTTTAAAGACTCTAATAAAATCCCTGGCAATGGAAATATGCTGGAAACTTGTTCCCAACTTCTGTCAATGGTGTACAAAAGCACCATTTGAAGACATAATGGAAAAGGTCCAAATAAGTTATTTTTGTCTCTTTCTTTTGATGATGTGTTCAGGTTTTCTTTTTCAAAGCTCTTGGGCATTTGTTGAAGTTATGGGTGTGATGCATCAAGCTATACTTACAATGCACCCAGGGTTGGGGGCAATCCTACCCTTCATCGCCTTAACAAAAAGATGAAGTGCAGATTGATGTTGTATCTCATTTCTGCTGACTTTTTGTGGGCAGGACCAAGATTCAGACACATTTCACCCAGGAGAAACTGAAGCTGCTGCATTTTGGCTTGATGTATTTTATTTATGTCAGAGTTCAGTAATCCTGGTCAGGTTCCCCCCCACCCCCCCAAAAAAACACTCCCAGTGTTTGGTGATAGTTATGCAGAGAAGTTATACAGAAGTGACTTTACACTCATCCTCGGGTGGATGGAGCTATTACAAGGGGGCATAACTATAGGTTTCATGGTGGGAGATATAGGAAGGATATCAGAGGTAGGTTCTTTACGCAGAGAGTGGTTGGGGTGTGGAACGGACTGCCTGCAGTGATAGTGGAGTCAGACACTTTAGGGACATTTAAGCGGTTATTGGATAGGCACATGGAGCACACCAGGATGATAGGGAGTGGGATAGCTTGATCTTGGTTTCAGATAAAGCTCGGCACAACATCGTGGGCCGAAGGGCCTGTTCTGTGCTGTACTGTTCTATGTTCTATGTTCTTACTCAGTTGTTTTGCTAATGCATGTAACGGGAATCTGTGAAGTATATTTTGTTAGTAACATTGTCACTTTGGTCAATATTGTACACAATCATCAGTGGCCCCCTTAATGTGTTGGAAAATTGCTTAATGATCTAACTCCCATTAGGAAAAGTTGATGATTTCAGATTTACTGAAAACATCTGCCTTTATTTTGCACAAGTACAATTAGTATTGTGGCATGCCATATTACAATGCATTGATATTCGTATGTGGCACTGCTAAACATTGTATGGTTGTCAAAACTTCCAGCTTTGCATTTTACACTTGACTGTTCGGGTATGAGTGGAAGTGCCCGAATCAATGTGTCCTCCTTACTCTTAATGTTACTTTCAACTTTTGGGTAACTAACAACTTTGAAACTATTTTAAAATATATAAGTTTAAGACACTGCATGTGATACTCCCCCAAAAAAGGATGTCCCCTCAGCCTAATGTGAAATAAAACTTGGATCAACTGTGATGCCTTGTAGCTACTTGTTGCTCTGTGTTGTGTTGGGAGGAAGAACAGATGCAAGTGACAGTTGTATGTTTTTACAGGGAAATAAAGCCATGCATCTACAAAACTGGTGTGTTTGTAACTGGTGTTAATTTCTTGGAAAATAACCTTTTATAATGTCTTTTGACTGACTGATCCTTTCCTGAAGGTTGATGCATAGACATGATATGCTATATGCACCCACTCCAACCACCATCCATCATCATTTGCCTTTAGCCATTCCTGTAGAACCAAATACAGATCTGTTAAGATTGCCTACCCTTGCCTGTCCATTTGTAAATTTACTGGTTCCAACAGAAATCAATGAAGCAATTACACAAAGTTACATTTGAGATAAATTGACTTACCATAAGTAGGAGACCAGTCAGGCCATTGAGTCTGCTCCTACCATTCAGCAAGATTGTGACTGATCTCATACGATAACCCTTAATATCACTTTCCCGCCTTATCCCTTTAACCCTTGAGCCCTGACTGATTAAAAATCTGAATATCTCAGCCTTGAACATACTTAGTGACCCAACCTCTACAGCTCTTCGTCGTAAAGAATTCCACAGATTCACTACCCTCCCAGAGAAGAAATTCCTCCTCATGTCTGTTTTAAATGGGCGACCCCTTGCTCTAAGATTATGCCCTCTGGTCCTAGACTCTCCCACAAGGGGAAACGACCTCTCGGCATCTACCCTGTCCAGCCCCCTGAGAATCCTACATATTTTAATAAGGTCACCTCCCATTCTTCCGAACTCCAATGAGTACAGGCCCAAGCTACTCAACCTCTCATGAGAACATCTCTCTGTACCTGGGAAAACCTCTGGATTGCCTCCAATGCCAGTATATCTTTCCTTTAGATAAGGGGACCAAAACTGTTCATGGTACTCCAGGTGTGGATTAACTAATGCTTTGTAGAGATTTAGCAAGACTTTTTTTGAAAAAGGCCAACATTCCATTTGCCTTTCCTATTGCACTGGAATGGGAACTATCTGGCGAGATCGAGCCCTCAGGCTCTCCAGCATTTCTTATGGAACTTCGCTTTGAGTCGAGAGCTTTTCTCTGCACCGTTTCTGGAATGTTTTCCATACGCTTGAATGTCCAAAGCTGGGGACAAAGGGAAGAAAATTTACAAAATTTCCTAAAGATGCGGCTTTTAATTTTATGTCTTTAACCAACTTCAGTATTTTGTATCGTAGTGACAGCCGTAAAGTAGTACGATCATTTCATCCTCCTGAGTGTTCTTTTCGTGACTTGAATCACCTCGTTCTTGTCTGACATTAATCGGGAGAGAATGCAGACAGGTTTTTATTGGCTGGCAAAATGGCTGCCTGAGATACCCAATGAGGGCAAAATGCTCTGACCAGATTTGATCACGCTTTCCTCTGTCTTGTGTTCCTCTCTTGGCTGTGCAACTTAACATTTGGTTGATGTATTATTGATTGGTGTGCAGCAGTGACTGTTGAGTTGACTAAGACAGAACTCTCAACATCATTTGTGTATCTCTGACAGCCATTTTGCAGCAAAGTACAATACTTTTTAACTTGTCCACCTTAAATTTAATTTGCTCCTAATTAATGTCAGCCGCAAATGATGTGATTTAAGTCACAAAAATAACACGCAAGAGAATGAAATGATGACACATTGTGCTGCCTTGTGGCTTGTTACTATGATGCAAACACTGAAGCTGAAGACGCACGGTGGCAGAGTGGTTAGCACTGCTGCCTCACAGCGCCAGGGACCTAGGTCCGATTCCCGACTTGGGTCACTGTCTATGCGGAGTCTGCACGTTCTCCCTGTGTCTGCGTGGGTTTCCTCCGGGTGCTCCGGTTTCCTCCCACAGTCCGAAAGACGTGCTGGTTAGGTGCATTGGCCATGCTAAATTCTCTCTTAGTGTACCCGAACAGGTGCCGGAGTGTGGCAACTAGGATTTTCACAGTAACTTCATTGCAGTGTTAATGTAAGCCTACTTGTGACACTAATAAATAAACTTCAAAACAAATGTCCTAAAGTATCTTCATCTGAAATCTCCCTAATACAGTCTTTACACTGTGACAGACCTGGTTTTCAACTCCCCAGGTTCTTTTAATACTTTTTTTCCATGCAATACACATTCATGGGAAAATGGAAAGTTCAAGAACCTTATGTAATGAAAAGCTGAACCACACTGCATCACAAGATCCAAATGAAAGAAAAGAAAGAGCTTGCATTTCGCTGGGGCCTTTCAAAACTTCAGGATGGGGCGGAGGGTGGGAGATAGTGACTTAGTGGCAATGTCACTGGACTAGTAATCCAGGGGCGCAGGTTAATGCCCTGGCATCTACTTGTGACATTAATAAATGACACTTAAAAAAAAAAACAATTAAAAGTAGCATCTTTAGGATATTTTGTTAATTCTCCTCCCTTTGTAGTTCCCAACAGTTGATGCTTTTTTTCTAACTTTGCACCAATTCTACTCTGCAATTGATTGCTCAGGTAACAATACTATATTGTGACTTGCTTTGTTTCCCCTTCATATCGTGAGTCACACGTTTGCTATTTTAACAATTGCAAAAAGCGCTCACTGCTATCAAATTTCAGTGATTATGGCAATATTAACTTCTGTTTGTTTTTGGAACATTACTGATGTGGTGTTTCTTATTTTAAGCTTAAGCTAAAAATAAATACTGTGATCGGAATGATTCATCCTGTTATCACATCAGTGCTTGTGTCCGTGCCCAAACATGTTACTGACCTGATAATGCATCTAGTTACCAGCAAAGCTTCTTTCAGAATAGTCACTTTCTGCTTTGCTGTGGTTTTTTTATTCAGAGTTATTGGCACAATTTCTTCCCTACAGTACTGGTCATGGTGAGAACCTGGTGTTACTGGGGCTGCCACTGAGCAACCCCCTCTCAGTAAAATAATATTTTTATTTATTAGTGTCACAAGTAGGCTTACATTAACACTGCAATGAAGTTACTGTGAAAATCCCCTAGTCGCCACACTCCAGCGCCTGTTTGGGTACACCGAGGGAGAATTTAGCATAGACAATGCACCTAATCAGCACGTCTTTCAGACTGTGGGAGGAAACCGGAGGAAACCTACGCAGATACGGGGAGAATGTGCAGACTCCGCATAGACAGTGACCCAAGCTAGGAATCGAACCCAGGTCCCTGGCGCTGAGGCAGCAGTGCTAACCGCTGTGAGAGGGTCACATGCCAACCAGTGATTTGATTAAACAGCTGCAGTCAGGGGTAAGCTATTCTTCCTCATAAATGGACACAAGGTTGAGGGGAGTTGAAAGATGGTAAGTCAATGTCATTAGTAAGGTGGTGGATTGGCCATGCTAAATTGCCCCTTAGTGTCAGGGGGACCAGCTCGGGTAAATGCATGGGGATAGGGCGTGGTTGGGATTGTGGTCGGTGCAGACTCGATGGGCTGAATGGCCTCCTTCTGCACTGCAGAGATTCCATGTAAGGGATAAAAGGAAGTTGGCAAAGGTAGACTTTCATAATTAAGACCAGAGTGGCGATGCCACAGGAGGTGAAGAGGCTGAAGGGATGGCCATACACATGGATAAGGACTTAAATGAAGGAGGAGATTTAAGGAGAATAGACAACTAATTTCAAAGAAAAGGCAAGTATAGTGGAGGCAGAGAGGTGCTTGAAGGTGGAAAAGATGCCAGAGAAGCAGGGGGAAAGGTTGCAGTATGATTTGATTTTTTAAAAAATCCTTTTATGGGATGTAGGCGTTACTGGCAAGGCCAGCATTTGTGAGCCATACCTAATTGTCCTTGAGAAGTAGTGGTGAGTGTCTTTCTCGAACCGCTGCATTTCAATGGTGCAGGTGATGCTGTTAGGAATGGAGTTCCAGGATGTTGATTCAGCGACAGTGAAGGAACAGTGATGTATTTCCAGCTCAGGATGTTGAGTGGCTTGGAGGGGAACTTCCTGATGGTGGGGTTCCCATGCGTCTGATATCCTTGTTAAAGGTGGTAGAGGTCACGGGTTTTGAAGGTGCTGTAGGAGGAGGACTGGTGAGTTAGTGCAGTGCACCTTGTAGATGGTACACACTGCTGACATTGAGATTGTAAATATCATTGTGTTGGTAACAGAGGATTGAGAAGCTTGAGAGAATGGGAACTGTTTGGAAACATAATTACAAGAGTTCCAAAGCTACCCGATGCAAATCTGGATTTTGCATCAAAATCAGACGTTGACTCATGGCAAGAGCTTCTTCCTCACCTCGTCAAGTTCATCCAATGAGTAGCTGTGTCATTCAGCAAAGGTTCCAATTCCATTTAATCCATCATCTGTGTTCTGAGCTGATCTAAACTGGGGCAAGTAGAAAGTAACAGACAGAGTTAAGCGATTCCACAACCAACAGGTAAGTTCTGCAGTCCTGCCACATCCAGTCATGAATGGTGGTGGACAATTAAACAACTTACTGGAGGAGGAGGCGCCACAAATATCCTCATCCTCAATGGCGGAGGAGCCCAGCGCATCAGTGCAAAAGATGAGGCTGAAGCATTCGCAGCAATCTTCAGCCAGGAGTGCCAAGTGGATGATCCATCGGCCTCCTCCGATGGTACCCAGCATCTCAGATGTCTGTCTCCAGCCACTTTGCTTCACTCCAAGAAATGTCTGAAAGCACTGGACACTGCAAAGGCTATGGACCCTGACAATATTCCAGTACTAGTCCTGAAGACATGTGCTCTGGAACTTGCTGTGCCCCCTAGCCAACCTGTTCCAGTGTAGTTACAACACTGGCATCTACCCAGCAATGTGGGAAATTACCCAGGTGTATGAGAATCCACAAAAGCAGGACAAATCCAACCCAGCCAATTACCACCCCATCAGTCTACTCTCGATCATCAGTAAAGTGATGGAAGGGGTTATCGACAGCGCTATCAAGCAGCACTTACTCAGCAATAACCTGCTCATGGACGCTCAGTTTGGGTTTGGCCAGGGTCACTCAGCCCCTGACCTCATTACAGCCTTGGTTTAAACATGGACAAAAGAGCTGAATTCCAGAGGTGAGGTGATTGCCCTTAACAACAAGACAGCATTTGACTCCAGAAGCCCTAGCAAAATGGGAGTCAGTGGGAATCGGGAAAAACTCCACTGGTTGGAGTCATACCTGGAAGATGGTCTTGGTGGTTGAAGGCCAATCATCTCAGCTCCAGGGCACCTCTGCAGGAGTCCCTCAGGTTAGTGTCCTAGGCCCAACCATCTTCAGCTGCTTCATCAATGACCTTTCTTCCATCATGAGGTCAGAAATGGGGATGTTCGATGATGACTGCACAATGTTCAGTATCATTCATGACTCCTCAGATATTGAAGCAGTTCATGTCCAAATGCAGCAAGACCTGCACAACATTCAGGCCTGGGCTGATAACATTCATGCCACACAAGTGCCAGGCAATGACTATCTCCAACAAGAGAGAATCTAACCATCACCCCTTGACGTTCAATGGCAATGCCATCATTGAATTCCCCACTGTCAACATCCTGGGGGTTACCATTGGCCAGAAGCTGAACTGGACCAACCGTATAAATACTGTAGCTACCAGAACAGGTCAGAGGCTAAGAATCCTGTGGTGAGTAACTCACCTCCTGACTCCCAAAACCTGTCCACCATCTACAAGACACAAGTCAAGAGTGTGATGGAATACTCTCCACTTGCCTGGATGGGTGCAGCTCCAATGACACTCAAGAAGTTTAACATCATCCAGGACAAAGCAGCCTGCTTGATTGGCATCCCATCCATAAACATTCAGTCCCTCCACCTCTGACACATGGTAGCAGCAGTGTGTACCATCTACAAGGTGCACTGTTGGGAATGTACCAAGGCTCCTTAGTCAGCACCTTCCAAACCCATGACCACTACCATCTAGAAGGACAAGGGCAGCAGGTACATGGGAACACCACCAACTGGAATTTCACCTCCAAGTCACTCACTATCCTGATTTGGAAATATATTGCTTTACCTTCACTATCACTGGGTCAAAATCCTGGAACACACTCCCTAACATCGCTGTGGGTGCACCTACACCACATGTACTGCAGCGAATCAAGAAGGCAGCTCACCATCACCTTCTCGAGGGCAATTTGGGATGGGCAATAGATGCTGGTCTAAGCCACATCCTACATCCCATAAAATGACTGAAAAATGTCCCTTGAGAGTTCCTGAGTGAAGGAGGGTTGAGTTTCAACTCCTGCCTGCCATTCTGTGACCATTGCTTGACCCACTCATACACAATATTTGGGTGAAGGCTGTTACCAATTGTTAATTCCTTGATCCATTTGGCTGAATGCAACGCAATCTCTGTACTTTCATATCCAGTGAGGGTTGAAATGAATCCACCAGTACTGACTACTTTGCATTTTCTGGTATTTTCATTGTGATTATTGAGCAGGGACAGTAGGACCTGTAGGATTACGGTGAGGGTTGCTGGCTCACTTGGGCAGAATTTTATGGAGACAGCAGGAACAGGAAAAGTGGTGTACAAGGTGATTGAATTAGACAGGATGCAAAATTTAGATTTCCTAACAGCGTGTTGAGGCAGAGAGATAAAGTCGGCGATGTGTTTGTGATGTATTGGGCCTCATGCCGGCTTGTGGTGAGTTCCAGTTGTAATAAATACACCTGCAGGCCATGAATATCCAACAGTGTAAAACCTTCTCTTAATTACATCCTACATTTAGTACTGCAGTTAGCACTGCTGCCTCACGGGGCCCGGGTTCGATTCCCGGATTGGGTCACTGTCTGTGCGGAGTTTTGCACATTCTCCCCGTGTCTCCATGGGTTTCCTCCGGGTGCTCTGGTTTCCTCCCACAGTCTGAAAGATATGCAGGCTAGGTGGGTTGGCGGTGCTAAATTGTGCCTTAGTGTCAGGGGGACTAGCTAAGGTAAATGCATGGGATTATGGGGATGGGGCCTGGGTGGGATTGTGGTCGGTGCAGACTCGATGGGCCAAATGGCCTCCTTCTGCACTGTAAGATTCTATGATTCTGTGGATTCTATACATTCAAGCTAAAGTCAGCGATACGAAAGAATCTCTCAGCACCTTGTCACGTGTTTAAGGGTGGCGTGCAGCAGTCAGGTCCGTGCAGTTGTGTGTAAAGGCAGCAATATTCCTGATTTAACTCTGGCAGAAAGGAGGGTGGCAGGAGAATGGCAGGTCACGTGAAGGCTCGGGATGGGCAAGGATGAGTCAGTGATGTGGAGTGCGGTGTGTGGCGTCAGGGGCATGGAGCACTGAAAATGGAAGGATCTGGTGTCCTGGGCGTGGTGGGGACATTGGGGGAGAAGATTGTGGGAAGGGTCATTCAGGTTATGACAATGAGAGTGGTGTCAGTGCTGCCCAAGTGTGTGTCCACCTCCGAGTGTTGGCTGGCAGAGTCCTTCCAGAGCTTTGGGTTCACCTGGAACGTTTCAATTATCCCCGCTGAGAGTGATCTCAGACAATCTCCTTTACAATGAATGTATGGGAGGGAGGACAAGCTGAGCCTGTAAGTTCAGCCATATCGCACAGAGTGACGAGTACAACACTGGACACTAACACGGACACTCAATAAAGAGTGAACAAAAAAACACAACATTGTTTCTTCCACAATGAAGGAAATGTCTCCAATCCCCTGTAACCATCAATGTGTACCAACCATGAGGCGTGCCAGTTATCTCCCTGGCTGAGCGAGTCTCAGTGAATAACAATGATGGACACATGAATAAAATTAATCCGATATAATGTGAACTATTTGCCAGTGTAATTTAAATGTGAAGACAGACCCTCTGTGCTCTCAGTAAGTGATGTTAATGGGCCCGAGATTCTGAGCCTCGGCTGTTTGTCCAGGGGACTCTTTTATAACCCGCCCCCAACCTGCTGCATTGTCAGCTGACAGCGGCTTTCACCGCGGAACAGCTTCCCCCCGCCGCGGAATTGCACGTGTCCACGTGTACGCTGCTGCCGCCGCCACTGTCAATTGTAATTGTAATCGTGAACAGGGAAAAAGCAAGAATGAGGAAGTGACACTCACTTCCTGAGTGGGATTGTTATCGGTGCAGTCTCGATGGGCCGAATGGCCTCTTTCTGCACTGTAGGGATTCTATAATAGGACGGCACATCTCGCACTCGCGCTAAATAAAAACATATATTGGAGGATTTTATGGTATAGATCAATTAAATTTTCAAGTTTCTATCATGAAGTTTATTCACTTTGATGCTACTTCCAAACCAGAAAAATTGTAAAATATTGAACATGGTTTCCTACCAGAATGTTAAACTCAGCAAAAGGAAATAATTATTTTAGTGTCCAGCTGATGAAATGCTGAATCTTGGTTTAGGCCAACGTTATTTCTATTTACTTTCTGTTCCTCAATGGGGCATCATAAAAAGCATTGTGATATGTGGCTCAGTTTTTTTAATGTTAGAAATTAAATGAGCCATCGTTGAGCACCACAAACCAACAGTCAATCCATACTGGCTAATCATGCAATCATAGAAATGCAGAAGGAGGCCATTTGGCCCATTGAGTCTACAGCAACAACCCCACCCACGTCCTACTCCCCCCTTAACCCCATGTTTTTACCCTGTTAATCCCCCTGACACTAAGGGGCAATTTAGCATAGCCAATCCACCTAACCTGCACATCTTTGGACTGTGGGAGGAAACCGGAGCACCCGGAGGAAACCCACGCAGACACGGGGAGAACGTGCAAATTCCACATAGACAGTGAACCAAGCCGGGAATCTTCACATTTAAATTACACTGGCAAATATTTCACATTATATCGGATTAATTTTATTCATGTGTCCATCATTGTTATTCACTGAGACTCGCTCAGCCAGGGAGATAACTGGCACGCCTCATGGTTGGTACACATCGATGGTTACAGGGGATTGGGGACATTTCCTTTATTGTGGAAGAAACAATGTTGTGTTTTTTTGTTCACTCTTTATTGAGTGTCCATGTTAGTGTCCAGTGTTGTACTCGTCTCTCTGTGCGATATGGCTGAACTTACAGGCTCAGCTCGTCCTCCCTCCCATACATTCATTGTAAAGGAGATTGTCTGAGATCACTCTCAGCGGGGATAATATATCCTTATTTGCGGAAGGATATATTGGCCTTGGAGGGAGCGCGGAGAAGGTTCACCAGGTTGATACCGGAGATGAGGGGTGTTGATTATGAGGAGAGAGTGAGCAGATTGGGTTTGTACTCGTTGGAATTTAGAAGGCTGAGGGGGGATCTTATAGAGACCTATAAGATAATGAAGGGGCTGGATAGGGTAGAGGTGGAGAGATTCTTTCCACTTAGAAAGGAAGCTAGAACTAGAGGGCACAGCCTCAAAATAAAGGGGGGTCGGTTTAGGACAGAGTTGAGGAGGAACTTCTCTCAGAGGGTGGTGAATCTCTGGAATTCTCTGCCCACTGAAGTGGTGGAGGCTACCTCGTTGAATATGTTTAAATCACGGATAGATGGATTCCTGATCAGTAAGGGAATTAGGGGTTATAGGGATCAGGCGGGTAAGTGGAACTGATCCACTTCAGATCAGCCATGATCTTATTGAATGGCGGGGCAGGCTCGAGGGGCTAGATGGCCTACTCCTGCTCCCATTTCTTATGTTCTTATGAACGTGGGCCCCTGGTGCTGTGAGGTGGCAGTGCTAACCACTGTGTCACCCTAATGTTTGAAAAGTAACCACCATGTCATGATTTTATACCAAATCTCTTCATTTTTAAAAGTTTGCCCTCTTGATGCCTGAGACCCCGCCTTTAACATCTCTTCAACCTTTCCACAATGGGGTCATGGATGACGAGGGCTTTGTTCACAAATGACATTCTGGAGGGAAATGTGGATTATGATTCATTCGTTGGCAGAGTCCATGGGGACAGTGGGCTGGGAGAATGGAGGGGTGGGGAGAGAGTGATGAGCAAGAGTGAACTCCACAAGATCTATCCATTTCTTGTCTCCAATTTTCTTTATCCTGAGTGCTTTCCAAAATGACATTTCCTCAGGCCTGGGAGCACAAAGTTCCATGGGCGTTTAGTCATCTCTATACGTTTCTGACCCTGTAACTTTCAGTCACATTTCCCTCCGGCTATTTCACCGGGCATTTTTTTATGGAGCCATTTGACTACTTTTCTGGGAACCTGTTCCATATATTTAGTTATAAGCAAAATACTGTGGATGCTGGAATCTGAAACAAAAATAGAGAATACTGGAAAATCTCAGCAGGTCTGACAGCATCTATGGAGAGAGATTAGAGACAACATTTCGCATCTAGATGACCTTTCATCAGATCTGACAAAGCTGATATATTTTGTACCTGAGAATTAACTATTACTTTTGATCCCTAGGCATTTGATGCTTCCCCCACATCCTCTACCTCTGCTATCAGAAAGTTACACATCCTGTTCACATGCAAAGAGTCTTTAGCGCTCAGCATTTTGAAGACCTGGATCATTTCTCCTTTGATATTCTTTTCTCCAATAAAACATAAGATCCTCTTTGTGCTTCTTTGAAACTTAGTTCTGCAATCAAACTTCTTGCACTACTCACGTCTGTTATGGACAGGAGGAGGTTAATTTGACAGCACCAATTTCCTTAAGCAGAAAGGAGTTTTGATTCAATTCCAGCTTCATAAGCGGTGGCGTATTTTCCCAATTCCTTGGTTTTCATGCAATCAAAGTTTTAATTAATAACCCCACAGCAAACTCAAGATAGGATGAACTCAACAGCTTAATTTATTTACACACACTCAACACACAGTAAAGAGTATAGAGAAAAGAAGATTCTACAATACCAGGACCACATAGAACAATAAGTAAAAGCAAATTACTGCAGATGCTGGAATCTGAAACCAAAAGAGAAAACGCTGGAAAATCTCAGCAGGTCTGGCGGCATCTGTGAGGAGAGAAAAGAGCTGACGTTTCGAGTCCAGATGACCTTTTGTCAAAGCTAAAAGGCAGAGAAAGTGAGAGATATTTATACCGCAGGGTGAGGGAATGAAAGATGAGTCATAGCCACAGAAACCAGGGGAAAGGCTGCTAATGGCAGTCCACAGAGAGAATAGAAGGTGTGAATGGCCAAACGGCAGAGAAGCTGAAATCAGAGGGTAAGCTGTGACAGATGGAGATATGGGAAGAGAGGGAAGACGGGTGGGAGAGAGGTAAAATTGAGAAAAAGGAGGAAAGGGGAAGCAAAGGGGGGATAAAATAGGGGAAAAGAGTGGGGGGCATAAAGAAAAATAAACATAGAAGATAGGAGCAGGAGGAGACCATTCGGCCCTTCGAGCCTGCTCCGCCATTCATCACGATCATGGCTGATCATCCAACTCTATAGCCTAATCCTGCTTTCTTCCCATAACCTTTGATCCCATTCGCCCCAAGTGCTATATCCAGCCGCCTCTTGAATACATTCAATGTTTTGGCATCAACTACTTCCTGTGGTAATGAATTCCACAGGCTCACCACTCTTTGGGTGAAGAAATGTCTCCTCACCTCCGTCCGAAATGGTCTACCCTGAATCCTCAGACTGTGACCCCTGGTTCTGGACTCTCCCACCATCGGGAACATCCTCCCTGCATCGACCCTGTCTAGTCCTGTTAGAATTTTATAAGTCTCTATGAGATCCCCCCTCATTCGTCTGAACTCCAGCGAAAACAATCCTAACCTAATCAATCTCTCCTCATACATCAGTCCCGCCATTCCCGGAATCAGCCTGGTAAACCTTCGCTGCACTCCCTCGAGAGCAAGAACATCCTTCTTCAGAAAAGGAGACCAAAACTGCACACAATACTCTCGGTGTGGCCTCACCAAGGCCCTGTATAATTGCAACAACACGTCCCTGCTCCTGTACTCGAAACCTCTCGCAATGAAGGCCAACATTCCATTTGCCTTCTTTCCCGCCTGCTGCACCTGCATGCTTACCTTCAGCGACTGGTGCACAAGGACACCCAGGTTCCACTGCACACTCCCCTCTCCCAATTTACAGCCATTCAGGTAGTAATCTGCCGCCTTGTTTTTGCTTCCAAAGTGAATAACCGCACATTTATCCAAATTATACTGCATCTGCCATTGATTTGCCCACTCACCCAACCTGTCCAGATCATTCTGAAGGATCTCTGCATCCTCGCCACAGTTCACCCTCCCACCCAACTTGATATCATCTGCAAACTTTGAGAGGTTACGTTTTGTTCCCATATCCAAATCATTAACATATATTATGAATAGCTGGGGTCCCAGCACTGATCCTTGTGGCACCCCACTAGTTACTGCCTGCCAATTTGAAAAGTACCCATTAATTCCTATTCTTTGTTACCTCTCTGCCAATCAGTTTTCTATCCATCTCAATACACTTCCTCCAATTCCATGCGCTTTAATCTTGCACGATAATCTCTTGTGCGGGACTTTGTCAAATGCTTCTGAAAGTCCAAATATATCACATCTACTGACTCCCCCTTGTCAACTCTACTAGTTACATCTTCAAAGAATTCCAACAGATTTGTCAAGTATGATTTCCCTTCATAAATCCATGCTGACTCTGTCTGATCCTGCCACTGCTTTCTAAATGCTCCGATATAAAGTCCTTTATAATGGATTCGAGAATTTTCCCCACTACCGCTGTTGAGCTTTTTGGTCTATAATTCCCTGTTTTCTCTCTACCTCCCTTTTTGAATATTGGAGTGACATTCGCTACCCTCCAATCTGCAGGGACTGTTCCAGAGTCTATAGAATCCTGGAAGATGACCACCAATGCATCCACTATTTCTAGAGCCACTCCTTTAAGTACTCTGGGATGTAGATTATCAGGCCCTGGGGATTTATCCGACTTCAATCCCATCAACTTTCCCAGTAACATTTCTCTACTAATATTGATCTCCCTCAGTTCTTCCCTCTCACTAAATCTTACATTTTCCAACATTCCTGGCATCTGATTTGTTTCCTCTTTTGTGAAGACAGAACCAAAGGATGTATTCAGTTGCTCGGCCATTTCTTTGTCCCCTATTATACATTCCCCCGTTTCTGTCTGTAGGGGACCTACATTTGTCTTCATCAACCTCTTTCTCTTCACTTATTTATAGAAACTCTTAGTGTCAGTTTTTATGTTCCCTGCAAGCTTACTTTCGTACTGTATTTTCCCCTTCTTAATCAATCCCTTGGTCCTTCTTTGCTGAATTCTAAACTGCTCCCAATCCTCAGACCTATTATTTTTCTTGGCCAATCTGGATGCTTCTTCCTTACTCTCTCTAATTTCCTTTGTAAGCCATGAATTGGCCCTCTTACCCATTTTGCCTTTGTGTCAGACAGGAATAAACAGTTGCTGCAGTTCCCCCATGCATTCCTTGAATGTTTGCCATTGTCTATCCACTGGCATCCCTTTAAGTAACTCTCCCCAATCTATTAAGGCCAACTCACGCCTCATATCCTCATAGTTTCCTTTATTAAGAGTCAGCACCCTAGTCTCCAAATCAACTACTTCACTCTCCATCTTGATAAAAAATTCTATCATGTTCTGGTCGCTCATCCCCAAGGGGTCTCGTACAGCTAGATTGGCAATGATTCCCTTCTCGTTACACAGTAGCCAGTCTAAGATGGCCTGCTCTCTGGTTGGTTCCTCCACATATTGGTCAAGAAAACTATCCTGTATACACTCCAAGAATTCCTCCTCCTTCGACAAGGTACCGCATGGTAGGTTGTTGCATAAGATTAAATCTCACGGCATCCAGGGTGAGGTATCTAAATGGATACAAAATTGGCTTCTTGACAGAAGCCAGAGGGTGGTTGTAGAGGGTTGTTTTTCAAACTGGAGGCCTGTGACCAGCGATGTGCCTCAAGAATCAGTACTTGGTCCACTGTTATTTGTCATTTATATTGATGATTTGGATGAGAATATAGGATGCATGGTTAGTAAGTTTGCAGATGACACCAAGATTGGTGGTGTAGTGGACAGTGAAGAAAGTTTCTCCGATTGCAACGGGACCTTGATCAATTGGGCCAGTGGCTGATGAATTGCAGATGGAGTTTAATTTAGATAAATGCGAGGTGATACATTTTGATAGATTGAACCAGGGCAGGACTTACTCAGTTAATGGTAAGGCGTTGGGGAGAGTTACAGAACAAAGAGATCTCGGGGTACATGTTCATAGCTCCTTGAAAGTGGAGTCACAGGTGGACAGAGTGGTGAAGAAGGCATTCAGCATGCTTGGTTTCATTGGTCAGAACATTGAATACAGGAGTTGGGACGTCTTGTTGAAGTTGTACAAGACATTGGTAAGGCCACACTTGGAGTACTGTGTACAGTTCTGGTCACCCTTTTATAGAAAGAATATTATTAAACTAGAAAGAGTGCAGAAAAGATTTACTAGGATGCTACCGGGACTTGATGGTTTGAGTTATAAGGAGAGGCTGGATAGACTGGGACTTTTTTCTCTGGAGCGTAGGAGGCTGAGGGGTGATCTTATAGACGTCTATAAAATAATGAGGGGCATAGACAAGGTAGATAGTCAATATCTTTTCCCAAAGGTAGGGGAGTCTAAAACTAGAGGGCATAGGTTTAAGGTGAGAGGGGAGAGATACAAAAGTGTCCGGAGGGGCCATTTTTTCACACAGAGGGTGGTGAGTGTCTGGAACAAGCTGCCAGAGGGAGTAGTAGAGGCAGGTACAATTTTGTCTTTTAAAAAGCGTTTAGACAGTTACATGGGTAAGATGGGTATGGAAGGATATGGGCCAAATGCGGGTAATTGGGACTAGCTTCGGGGTTTTAAAAAAAAGGGCGGCATGGACAAGTTGGGCCGAAGGGCCTGTTTCCATGCTGTAAACCTCTATGACTCTATGACGCTACGGCATTGTGGCTAATTTGATTTGCCCAATTTATCTGCAGATTAAAATCACCCATGATCACCAATATTCCCTTGTCACGTGCATCTCTAATCTCGTGTTTAATGCCATTCTCAACATCCCCACTGCAGTTTGGGGATCTATGTATGACAGCCACTAATGTTTTTTGCCCCTTGGTATTTCTCAACTCTACCCATACAGACTCCACGTTGTCAGAGCCAACATCCTTTCTCACAATTGTATTAATTTCCTCTTTAACCAGCAGTGCCACTCCACCAAAGAAAGACAGTAAAGAAATAAAAGGTAGAGAACAGTTAAAAATTAAATAACATGAAAACAAAGGGGGTGGAGGTGGGATAGAACAAATCATCTGAAGTTGTTGAATTCGATGTTGAGACTGGAGGGCTGTAACGTGTCTATGTTCCAGATAGAACAATGCTTCACATGAATTCCAGAATCAAAGTCCAATGAGGTATTCCTTCACAAAGATGGGTAGGTTGAAAACCAATGCTTTATAACTTCACTTGTCCGATGGTGTTGACTTCACAAATGAGATAGACATGAAGAGATGAATCAGTTTTTGAGACAATGATACAGAACTTCCAACAGAAGCAGGGTAGATGGGGCTAGGTGTTCTACCAGGACAGAGCTCGTTTCTGTGTGGCTGCTAGTTAGATGTTAAAACAGCAGACTGAGCTATTCAGCCCAGCAAGGCAATTTTAAATTGTTCAACAAGCCAAAGGCCTAGATCGCAAGGCCCCGATTTCCTCCCGCAGACTGAAAGACGTGCTGGATAGGTGCTAAATTCTCCCTCAGTGTACCCAAACAGGCGCCGGAGTGCAGCAACCAGGGGATTTTCACAATAACTTCATTGCAGTGTTAATGTAAGCCTACATGTGACACCAGTAAATAAACTTAAACTCTCCACCTGGTCTTCAACAAAGGATGTGTATTTATCATCTAGCATTCAGCTGGGTTTCAAAGGCAGCATTAGGAGTTGAAAGGAAAGTTTGAGGAACCTTTTGTCTTCGCAGACCCTTTAACTCCTGCTGGCAAGTTGGGTTACAGAGGTGAGTTGTGTTGCAGAGGTGAGTGTCAGTGATGTACTCTTATGCTGGATCCTGGTGCAATGCTTGAAACCTTCTGAACTGTGGCACTGTAAGTACGCCTGCAGATAGGAGGTTGGGTATTGGAGAGTTCAGGACCATTGCCAAGCCAATACTAAGGACACTTGTTTTTTCCTTCAATATACTAGTGTCCTAATAGGGAGAGAACACACAAACATAAGATCATAAGACCATAAGAAATAGGAACAAGAGTCAGCCTTCGGCTCCTTGAGCCTGGGGGGAGAGGGGGGGAGAACAACAACTTGCATTATTTATATTGTGCCTCTAATGTAGTTATTCACAGCAGCATTATCAGACAAAATCACAGAGATCTTTGGATAGATAACTGAAAGTTTGGTCAAAGGCTTTATATAGTATCTGTGAACAGTTTTGGTCCCCTTATCTAAGGAATGATATACCGGCATTCCAGGCCAGAGAAGGTTCACTGGGTTGATCCCAGTTATGAAGGAATTTTCTTATAAGGAGTGGTTGAGCAGGTTGGGCCTGTACTCATTGGAGTTTAGGAGAATGAGAGGCGACCTTATTGAGAAACCTAGGATTCTCAGGGGACTTGAATGGGTAGATGCTGAGAGGTTGTTTTCCTTTGTGGGAGAGTCGAGGACCAGAGGACACAATCTCTGAGCAAGGGGGTCCCACATTTAACACAGAGATAAGGAGGAATTTCCTAAAGTTAAAGTTTATTTATTAGTCACAAATAAGGCTTACATTAACAGTGCAATGAAGTTACTATGAAACTCCCCTAGTCGCCACAGTCTGGCACCTGTTCGGGTCAATCCACCTAACCAGCACGTCTTTCAGAATGTGGGAGGAAACCGGAGCACCCGGACGAAACCCACGCAGACACGGGGAGAATGTGCAAACTCCACACAGACAGTTACCCAAGCTGGGAATCAAACCCGGGTCCCTGGCGCTGTGAAGCAGCAGTGCCATGCTGGATATCAGAGGTAGGTTCTTCACGCAGAGAGTGGTTGGGGTGTGGAATGGACTGCCTGCAGTGATAGTGGAGTCAGACACTTTAGGAACATTTAAGCGGTTATTGGATAGGCACATGGAGCACACCAGGATGATAGGGAGTGGGATAGCTTGATCTTGGTTTCAGATAAAGATCGGCACAACATCGTGGGCCGAAGGGCCTGTTCTGTGCTGTACTGTTCTATGTTCTAACCACTACGCTACCATGCCATCCCTACCCTTCTTCTCTCAGAGGGTAGTGAATCTGTGCAATTCTTTAGCGCAGAGGGCTGTAGAGGCTGGGTCATTAAGTATGTTCGAGGCAGGGATAGACAGTTTTAATCAGTCAGGGAATCAAGGGTTATGGGGATAAGATGGGAATGAGGAGTTGAAGATTATCACATCAGATCGGTCATGATCTCATTGAATGGTGGAGCAGACTCAATGGGCCGAATGGCCACTTCTGCTCCTATGTTTTAAAAGAGAAAGAAGCAGGGAGATTTTGTGAGAGAGTTCTAGAGCTTGGGCCTAGACAGCTGAAATATGTCTGTCAATGGTGGAGCTCATAGAATCAGAGATACACAAGAAGTGAGGACAGGAGAAATGCCGAGATCTCAGAAGTATTGTTAAGGCTGCAAACAGAAACTGCACCATGACAGGAAGAAGTTTCGAGTGAACATTGTTACTGCGCGAAAGGGAATGTGTCAAGAATTCATAAATGCCGTCCAGTATCATCTGACTTACTATGACTAACACCTCATGTGATTCACCAGTATATATCAAATTCTAACCTGCCAATCGCATTCGAACCACCACATACCACACAGCAGATGTCACACTTTATTTTGGATGAAAAACAATCTTCAATTAGAAAACAAAAATAAGTCAGTCATTGCCCTGAAGCCCAGATTTTATAAGCACATTCTGATCTGGCAAGCTCCCTGGCCAGCCAATAATTAAACTCCAATTGCCCCGGGGCAGTTTTTGCTTCACAATCATTAAGGCTTTGTGGCTATTAAGAACCGGAGTTCTCCCTCCATCGGTGTAATATACGGGCTATACAGTCCTGTGCTGGATTTAATGCAGCTCTTCATGGAGGCAACATGGCGGCTGGGTCTCCAGAAAAGGCCCCGCAGCAGACTTCCAGCAAACCCCTCCCCCACCATCCTCCTCCCCCAGTCAGCTCAGAAGGTGGAAGGGGCTGACACGGGATTTCCGGATGATGCCAGCGGGATATCAGCACAGTTTCTAATGGGCTAATTGACATCCATTATCTCTGAGTCCATCACAACTTAGGGATGCCTCAGGAGTTAACCAGGGACACAGCTTTCCTGTTCCCTGGGATGGCCGTCCAGCAAGACCCTGTTGGCATCAGTCAGGAAGAGGGGGTACTGCTAAAAGCTAACCACCTGCCCTTGCCTCCGACAAGCCCTCCCCACTACCCCACCTCTCACAAGAGCCCCATCCTGCCTTCACTCAGCTATGGACTGGGGTCCCACAATGGCCCTGAACCTTTGTGGGCGCATTACTCTGATTGGCTGGCAGTTGTCAATGGCAGGGCACATTAGCCACTGGGGTCCTCAATCACGGGGAAGGCGGCCACTTAAATGCCTGAAGGCACTTATAAAATGTGGGCTTCAGGGCAATGATTGACTTATTTTTGTTTTCTAATTTAAAATTGTTTTTCATCTGAGATAAAGTGTGACATCTGCTGTGTGGTATGTGGCAGTTCGAATGCGATTGGTAGGTTAGAATTTCATATACACTGGTGGATCAGGTGAGGCTTTGATTCCATCAGAAACAACCCTCTCCCCCCTTCCCCCACCACACAGGGGGGGCCTGGGAATCTCTGCCTGTTCCCCGAATACTGAGTGAGACCCCCATTGGCCCGACAAAATCCTAGTCATGTATCGTTTGACTTTATTAATTACCATTATTGATTGTGCTGACCTACCGGTGCCCATTAAAAAAAACAACTGGAAAAAAGCCTGAAAGATATTTAAATAGGTTATCATCTTTAAAAGCAACCTGTCCATTTAATGTCAGGTGTGGGGAAGTTACCGGAATCTATCTTCAGGGACAATGCAACAAAGCACTTGGTCAGATATGAGAGGATAAAAGAGGGTCAGCATAGATTTGTGAAGTATTGTCATGTTTGACTAATCTAATTGAACTTTTTGAGGCCTGGATAGAACCATAGAATCTCTACAGTGCAGAAGGAGACCATTCGGCCCATTGAACCTCCACCAACAACAATCCTACCCAGTCCCTATCCCCTTAACCCCACGTATTTACCCTGCTAATCTCCCTGACATGAAGGGACAATGTAGCATGGCCAATCAACCTAACCCCACACATCTTTGGACTGTGGGGGGAAACCGGAGCACCCGGAGGAAACCCACGCAGACACGGGGAGAACGTGCAAACTCCGCACGGACAGTCAGCTGAGGCTGGAATTGAACCCGGGTCTCTGGCGCTGTGAGGCAGCAGTGCTAACAATTGTGCCACCGTGCTGCCCTAAGAGTGTTTATGAATGATGTGCTAATACACTTCTAGAATACATTTGATTATGTTCTGCCCAAGTGATTGTGAACAAAAATGAGAACGCACAGAATTGGAGATGACCTTGTGACATCGGTTGGTTATTGGCATAATCTTCCTCGGGGATCTGTCCTGGGGTCTCAGCTTTTTAACCACATGCATGACTTGTATGATGATACTGTGCCATTAGGAAATGTATTTATATCATGTTTCTTGTGCGGGGTATGTTTAAAATTCAGCTCTGTTTTACACGGTGCCAATTTGTCTGAAAACAGGCAAGCTCATGTCCTGAGAATGCAGGCTAATAATTGATTTCAGCTGGGGATGTGTTTGTTTTAATCTAAGTTAATGCATTTTTGTTTATTTGGTTTTTCCCCCGGGGTTTCAGAGAGGGTTTGATTAGATTGATTGACAGAGCCATGTGCTTACAAGGAAACGCAAGCAGTTACTGCCAGATTCTGAAAGAATCAAGAAGTGTCCTTCTCTCTCGCTCTCTCTCTCTGGAGGCTGCTGTTTGGGACATGCTCGGAGAAATAGGTCTCTCTCTCTCTGTCTCTCCAAAGGACTCAAGGACTGGCAGCCCCAGTACAGGCATGTAAGCCTATGTGTTGCCAATTGATTTTGAAGAGGAATATTGCTTGAATTGGAACTAATAGAGATAGATCAGCAGTTAAGAATTGTATCCTGTCATATTTAAATATTTTAATTGGTAAAAGTTAAGAATTGTATCCTGTCATGTTTAAGTATTTTAATTGGTAAAAGTTAAGCTAATTCATTTGTTATAGTTAAACTGTATTGTTAAATAAAGTTTGTTTTGATAAAAGCTTCCTAGTGTGTCAATAGAATTGCACCTGGAGAGAAGTATCTTATCCTCACACTAATGCCAAAATAGAAAAACTGTTGGGGTCTAGTCGGGATTTATAACAGATTTTGGTGTTTCTGCTCTGGTAACCTAACATTTTCATGAAGGAATATAGAGTTTTATATCCAGGTTTGCAGATGACAGAAAGCAGTGGAGATGGAAGCTTAGAATTACAAAGGAACAGGGACAGATTAAGTGAGCAAAAGTTTGACAGATGAAGTATAATGTGAAAACACCTGGTGTCACCCACTTTGGATCCGAATGACACATCTCCTTGGTGAGGGACCAAAGAATTCCCACAGCGCAGGAGGCCAATTTGGCCCATCGAGTCTGCACTTACAACAATCCCAACCCGGCCCCATCCCCACAACCCCAGACATTCACCCTAACAATTCCCCTGACACGAAGGGGCAATCCAGCATGGCCAATCGGCCTAACCTGCACATCTTTGGACCAGGAGATATGGAGGGGCAATGGGATTCGTACATAAACCACTCAAAGCATACACCAACTGTAATCAAAAGGCTAATGGAAAGTTGGCCTTTGTTTTTGATGGGTTGGAATAAAAAGCAAAGCAAATTCTGGTTCAGCTGGTCAACTTCTATTTGGGCAATTCTATTCGAGGCATGGAACCTTTGGAAAGGTAAATTGCCCAAATTCAGAATCATCTTTGACATTTGACTTAGTAACTCCTGAACAGTAAAATCAACCTCTCTAATATCAGGTAACCACTCAACTATACCAGGAATTTTTGATTTGATTTGATTTATTATTGTCACACGTATTAACAAACTGTGAAAAGTATTGTTTCTTCCGTGCTATACAGACAAAACATACCGTTCATAGAGAAGGAAAGGAGAGAGTGCAGAATGTAGTGTTACAGTCATAGCTAGGGTGGAGAGAAAGATCAACTTAATGCAAGGTGAGTCCATTCAAAAGTCTGACAGCAGCGGGGAAGAAGCTGTTCTTGAGTCGGTTGGTACCTGACGTCAGACTTTTGTATTTTTTTCCCAAAGGAAGAAGGTGGAAGAGAGAATGTCCGGGGTGTGTGGGGTCCTTAATTATGCTGGCTGCTTTGCCGAGGCAGCGGGAAGTGCAAACAGAGTCAATGGATGGGAGGCTGGTTTGCGTGATGGATTGGGCTACATTCACGATCTTTTGTAGTTCCTTGCGGCCTTGGGCAGGGCAGGAGCCATACCAAGCTGTGATACAACCAGAGAGAATGCTTTCTATGGTGCATCTGTAAAAGTTGGTGAGAGTCGTAGCTGACATGCCAAATTTCCTTTGTCCTCTGAGAAAGTAGAGGCGTTGGTGGGCTTTCTTAACTATAGAGTCGGCGTGGGGGGACCAGGACAGGTTCTTGGTGATCTGGACACCTAAAAACCGAAGCTCTCGACTCTTTCTACTTCGTCCCTGTTGATGTAGACAGGGGCATGTTCTCCTTTACGCTACCTGAAGTCGATGACAATCTCCTTTGTTTTGTTGACATTGAGGGAGAGATTATTGTTGCCGCACCAGTTCACCAGATTCTCTATCTCATTCCTGTACTCTGTCTCGTCATTGTTTGAGATCCGACCCACTACGGTGGACACTGGCCAGCTGTTAATTCTAGGAAAAAGTTGCTGGCTCTCTAATGACCTAATGGGCAACACTCCCACTTGGTGTAGCATTAAGTATTCACATTAGGATGTCCTACATCATTCCCAAGTCAGCTGGATTAGCGGAATTAGCACCAGTGTCAATGGCCCTGGCAGGCAGCAAAATCAGCCAGGGCTCTAGATCCTGAGGGCTACAGTGTCTTGTGCTGGGAAGTTCACTTGTGTAGAGGCTGGAGGATGATGGAGTCAAACTGTCTTGTCACATCCTTCGTGGCCACTGAGTGAGCTGGTGTGCTTCCATCTCAGAATGTTCACTAGATTGATTCCAGAGACGAGGGGTTTGTCGTATGAAGAGAGATTGAACAGTTTAGGCCGATACTCTCTGGAATTTAGAAGAACGAGGGGAGATCAAATTGAGGTAAACAAGATGATAAAAGGTATGGATAAAGTAGACGTGGAGCGGATGCTTCCCCTTGTGGGGCATTCTAGGACAAGAGGTCATAGTCTTAGGATAAGGGGCAGCAAATTTAAAACAGAGTTGAGGAGAAACTACTTCTCCCAAAGGGCTGTGAATCTGTGGAATTCACTGCCCCAAAGTGCGGTGGATGCTGGAACAGTGAGTAAATTTAAGGAGGAGTTAGACAGATTTTTAATTGGTAATGGGTTGAAGGGTTATGGGGAGAAGGCAGGAAAATGGGGATGAGAATCATATCAGCCATGATTGAATGGCGTAGCAGGCTCGATGGGCCGAATGGCCTAATTCGGCTCCTATATCTTATGAACTTATGACAGAATCAGCTCTGCAGTGTTTATAGATCTAACTCCATTCTAGACTCCTGTCAAAGGAAACATAGGAAAAAGTGGCAGGAGGAGCCCATTTGTCTCCTTAAGCCTGCTTTGCTATTCAACTAGATGATGGCTGACGTGTTACCTCAGCGCCTTGTTCCTACACCATCCCCATTTCCCTTGATGCTTTTAATATCTCTGCCGATCTCTGTTTTGAACAGACCCAATGACTGAGACCCCACAACCACCTGGAGCAGAGAATTCCAAAGATTCACCAGCCTCCAAATGAAGAAATCCGTCCTCATCTCAATCCTAAATGGTTTATCTCTTATTCTGAGATTGTGTCACCTGGTTCTAGACAACCAACCTGGGGAACCATACTTCTTGCATCTACCCTTTCCAGATCTGTAAGAATTGTGCACACTTCAATGAGATCCCCTCTTGTTCTTTTAAACCCCTCTTCCGGGTCCGGTCTCCTCAATCTTTCCTCATAGGATGATCCTGTCATCCCAGAACTCTGTCTGATGACCTTCCCTGCACTCCCTCTGTGGTGAATGTATCCTTCCTTAGGTAGGGAGACCAGGGACCGAATTGTACCATCTCGCCTGCCATGGGTATCGGAGCAGGGAAGGGGCGGACCATGGAAACGGCCATTGACCTCGGGTGGAATTTTCCAGTTTCAGGGCAAGCGCAGCCAAAGAATCCTGCCCCAAAACCTTCTCCCCAGACACAATATTGGGAGCGGAGTCTCACAAATTATATGATCCCGACCCATAGAGTTGAATGACCTGAGTTATGAGAGGGCTTTGAGAGCCATTGAGGGAAGACATGCAAAAACCAGTGAGATGGACATTGCTTTCCAAAATTAGTCCGTGGTTTGTACTTTTTTTATGGCTGTAAAACAGGGGCAATGAAGATTAGTTTTACCTCAGTATCTTAAACAGAAGGGGAGGGGGTTGAAATGGGGTGAAAGTTACAAAGGACAAAGTTATTGGTACAAACAAGTATTTTGGAGAGTATTTCTTGGAATGATATAATGCAGTTTAATATGTAGTCCGGTTCCCTCGGACACTTAACACATTTCAACAACAGCTGAATAACAATAGGAAATATTAATGGTAATGATAATAGCAAATGAAATTGTAAATGATTCTAGCGAATATCAGAATAACAGCAGACGGGATCAGTTTTATCACCAACTCCTGTTCAGGTCTAATATTGGAGAACAATTTACCAAAGCAAAGATCTCAGACTAAAAGATTCACCTTCAGCAATTCTGTTTAATTGCTGAAGAACCTCCTTTGCCTTCCCAACTTTAAGGTAAGTTTTATTCGTGTCACATGTAGGCTTACATTAACACTGCAGTGAAGTTACTGTGAAAACCCCCTAGCTGATGTGGTACCAGGCACAATGTAGCATCATAGAATCATAGAATCCCTGCAGTACAGAAGGAGGCCATTCGGCCCATCAGGTCTGTACCCATCACAATCCCACCCAGGCCCTATTCCTGTAACCCCACATAATCCCCCTGACACTAGGGTCAATTTAGCATGGCCAATCAACCTAACCAGCACATCTTTGGACTGTGGGAGGAAACTGGAGCACCCGGAGGAAACCCATGCAAACACGGGGGAAAGTGCAAACTCCACACAGACAGTGACCTGAGTTGAATCCGGGTCCCTGGAGCTGTGAGGCAGCAGTGCTAACCACTGTGCCACCGTGCCGCCCTATTGGTGAGGGATATGATAGTCACTGTAGAAATATGATTGCATTCTGATCAAAGTTTTTTGATAGCTGCTCATTAAGTTTAAAGTTTACTTATTAGTGTCACAAGCAGACTTACATTAACACTGCAATGAAGTTACTGTGAAAATCCACAGTCGCCACACTCCGGCACCTGTTCGGGTACACTGAGGGAGAATTTAGCATGGCCAATGCACCCTAACCAGCACATCTTTCAGACTGTGGGAGGAAACCGGAGCACTTGGAGGAAACCCATTAACAATATTTAAATCAATGACATTCTTGTATAAATATAATTTTGATAAGATTCACAGTGAAATTGCTTTACAAATGAATATATTAAAATGTGATGTTAACACCTTGCAGGAGACATCAATCGTGACCATTCATGATCACCTCCTGTCCAGACAGGAGCAGATCTGATGAAGGTTTTGACGCTTTCTTCAGATTGAAGAACTCAGAATGATTTCTCGGGTTGGACGGTTAAAATAGACACGGACTGTACCATTGACTTTACCGTGTGTGCGGCATAACAGGTACATTAACTAGACCGGGGACAAAAACAGAAAATGCTGGAAAATCTCAGCAGGTCTGACAGCATCCGTGGAGAGAGAATAGAGCCAACGTTTCGAGTCTGGATGATCCTTCGTCAGAGCTGAAGATGAGGAAAATAGGACAAAATCTATACTGTGGGGGGGAGGAGGGGGCTGTAATTGATGGGAATGGCAGAGACAAAATGACAAAGGGAATGTAAATGGAGATGATAAAGGCTGAGAATGGTGCTAAGAGCGTCCATTAGGAGATTGGAATGCGTAAATGGCGGGACAAAGGTAAGCAATGTAGGAATGCGGCAGTGAGCCCTGGTGGGGTGAGGGGGGGGGACGGGGGGGGGGGGGGGGGGGGCGAGTGGGGGGGTGGTGAAACGAGATGAAAAGCAAGATTTTAGAAGTGGAAAAATAAGAATATAAAGAGGTGGCAGGGTGGCACAGTGGTTAGCACTGTTGCCTCACAGCGCCAGGGACCCGGGTTCGATTCCTGGCTTGGGTCACTGTCTGTGTGGAGTTTGCACGTTCTCCCTGTGTCTGCGTGGGTTTCCTCTGGGTGCTCCAGTTTCCTCCCACAGTCTGAAAGACGCGCTGGTTAGGGTGCATTGGCCATGCTAAATTCTCCCTCAGTGTACCCGAACAGGCGCCGGAGTGTGGCGACTAGGGGATTTTCACAGTAACATCATTGCAGTGTTAATGTAAACCTACTTGCGACATTAATAAATAAACCTTACTTTTTAGGTAATAAAAACTGATTAATAAGAACATAAGAAATAGGAGCAGGAGTAGGCCATCCAGCCCCTCGAGCCTGCCCCGCCATTCAATAAGATCATGGCTGATCTGAAGTGGATCAGTTCCACTTACCCGCCTGATCCCTATAACCCCTAATTCCCTTACCGATCAGGAATCCATCTATCCGTGATTTAAACATATTCAACGAGGTAGCCTCCACCACTTCAGTGGGCAGAGAATTCCAGAGATTCACCACCCTCTGAGAGAAGAAGTTCCTCCTCAACTCTGTCCTAAACTGACCCCCCTTTATTTTGAGGCTGTGCCCTCTAGTTTTAGCTTCCTTTCTAAGTGGAAAGAATCTTTCCACCTCTACCCTATCCAGCCCCTTCATTATCTTATAGGTCTCTATAAGATCCCCCCTCAGCTTTCTAAATTCCAACGAGTACAAACCCAATCTGCTCAGTCTCTCCTCATAATCAACACCCCTCATCTCTGGTATCGACCTGGTGAACCTTCTCTGCACTCCCTCCAAGGCCAATATATCCTTCCGCAAATAAGGGGACCAATACTGCACACAGTATTCCAGCTGCAGCCTCACCAATGCCCTGTACAGATGCAGCAAGACATCTCTGCTTTTATATTCTATCCCCCTCGCGATATAGGCCAACATCCCATTTGCCTTCTTGATCACCTGTTGCACCTGCAGACTGCAGATGAAAAGAAGAAATTAAATAACACAAATGGGGTGAAGGTGGAGGGGAGAGTTCATGCTCTGAAGTTGTTGAACTCAATGTTCTTTCTGGAAGGCTGTAAAGTACCCAATCAGAAGATGAGGTGTTGTTCTTCCAGTTGGCCTTCACCTTTATCTTTGCCTTTATTTTGCCTTTAGTTAGACCGGAGATTTGGCTTTTATCCAACAGAACAGGGCAACCAAATTGGAATTTACCCAAAGCTCATTCGACCAAATCCAAGGGCCTTCTATAATCCTAACTTGTTTGTCTTCATTTATGGCTGAGCTTGGCTTTTGGTGTGTTAGGTGGAGAACCGTGTGAAGTAAAGTATTCCTAAGAGTCCGGTGCAGGGCTGGCCATTGGCCCAAACAGACCCATTCCACCCAGAGTTAATTTATGTTTATTTACCATGAATGCATACTCTTACTGAAGCATACAGGATCCTGAGGGGACCTGATAGGGTGGATACCAAGAGGATATTTCCATTTGTGGGGTAGACTAGGGGACACGAGACAGAGTTAGATAGATTTTTGATAGACAAGGGTTACAGGGGGTGGGAGTGGGTGGAGGGGGGGGGACAGGAAAATGGAGTGGAGACCACAACCAGATCAGTCATGGTTGTTCTGAATGGCAGAGCAGTCTCGAGCGGGCGAATGGCCGACTCCTACTCCTAGGTTCTTTGGTCCCCTCTTTCAATTCGATCCTTACTTTAGAGAATATTAAAGTCCTTCTCTCATACCTCCTCAAATAGATCAGAGCCATTCATATTATTCCAACCCTCAATCTCACTCGTTGATGAATATCATTCTAGATTTTATTTCAAGGTCCCAACTGGCCTCAAATCAACCATTCATATTGTGAGTCTGTTTCACTAATCCATTCTCCTAGAGCAAAGACGTTTTTGTCTGAACAGCTGTGACCGTACCATCAGGAGCCTTCACGATCTATAAGTTGTTCATCTTGTTGGATGATGATGTTCAGCATGCTTTACTAATAAAATATCAGGGCTAATGAATCTACTGAGAGCCCAAAGAGCAAATCATTAATGGAATAAAACCCCATCCCATTAATGACCATGAACTACAGGTCGTGCACATGGGATTAGGATCAGTACTGACTTCAAGGATAAACACCAACATGAACAGGTGAGCCAAGCGGCCTGTTTTTATCTTGGAACTTTGATATAAGTCGAAGTAAGAGTTTAAACATTTCAGTTGCTCACCGAAATTCGGAGTTGAAACTTGTTCACCCGGGAGGAGGGATACTTCAGTTGCAAGCCATAAAAGAACTAACTGCAGAAAGAAAATCAAAGAAAAAGGTTTAATAAAGAAACTTCATTACTCCAACACTTGAGGCCACACCCTGGGCCACACAAGCTCCCCACAATTTCCATCTGCTGCTTATTTATACTGGCTCAGCTGGTCAGCTGACCACCACATCATTTTGTCATTGGTTACATTGTCTCCTGGGTCAGCTGGTTAGCTGGTCAGCTGACCCTCACAGCACGTTCCCATTGGTTACATTATAACATCCAATGTTATCATTAGTTACATTATAACAAAACACAGCGCACTCCTAAGAAGAACCAGGACATGGTTGTTCCAAGCTATGGCTGACTGACTCATCACTTTAAAAAGGATCATTTAGCTGTGTTAAAAATGAGTCTTTCTTATTCATAGTGGTTGATGCAGAGATTAATTGTCCAGTGTTCAATGATGAACACCCAGTGTAAGCGTTTGCACTCTTTCGATTTCAGAATTAATTAACCTTTCAAATCCAAAGCTGTGCACTGATTATATCCTTTGTAAGTCTTCACCTAACAAGAATACACCTGAAAATTAAAATCTAAATCTCTTAATTAGTTTTATACTAATTTTGCCATTAATCACATTACTTAATTTAAATTATTGAATAATTCCTTTTCTTTGCACAGAACATTTTTGCATTGTCAGACAATAGACACTTTATAATTAAAACTCACAAGAGATGTCAAACACTCACACCCCAGATTTGTTAAGATTCATGCAATGCCAGGTTCCCCTGTATGGGTGGCACGGTGGTACAGTGGTTAGCACTGCTGCCTCACAACGCCAGGGACCCGGGTTCGATTCCCAGTTTGGGTGACTGTGTGGAGTTTGCATGTTCTCCCTGTGTCTGCGTGGGTTTCCTCCGGGTGCTCTGGTTTCCTCCCACAGTCTGAAAGACATGCCACTTAGATGAATTGGCCCTCAGTGTACCCAAACAGGTGCTGGAGTGTAGCGACTAGGGGATTTTCACAGTAACTTCATTGCAGTGTTAATGCAAGCCTACTTGTGACACTAATAAAAATACTTTAAAAAAATGTCCTAAAGTATCTTCATCTGAAATCTCCCTAATACAGTCTTTACATTGTCACAGACCTGGTACAAATCTCCCTAATACAGTCTTTACACTGTCACAGACCTGGTACAAATCTCCCTAATACAGTCTTTACACTGTCACAGACCTGGTTTTCAATTCCCCAGGTTCTTTTAATACTTTTTTTCCATGCAGTACACATTCATGGGAAAATGGAAAGTTTATGCAGCTTATGTAATGAAAAGCTGAACCACACTGCATCGCAAGACCCAAATGAAAGAAAGGAACTTGCATTTCGGTTGGGCGGGGGTTGGGGGGGCGGGGGGGCGGGGGCGGTGAAGGGAGATGGTGACTTAATGATAACATCATTGGACTAGTAATCCAGAGGCGCAGGCTAATGTCCTGGGAACTCCAAGTTCAAAACCTACTGCAGCAACTGGTGTGATTTAAATT
The DNA here is from genome assembly GCF_964213995.1 of Mustelus asterias. Lineage (NCBI taxonomy): Eukaryota > Metazoa > Chordata > Chondrichthyes > Carcharhiniformes > Triakidae > Mustelus > Mustelus asterias. The sequence continues at coordinate 52,924,536 of NC_135825.1, read as the reverse complement.
CAATTAATAAATGTGTCACTGAATGCTCGTCTCAATAATGACAACCGTGGAACTACCATCAATTTTCATAAAAACCCATCACTAAAGTGCTGGAAGAAGGAAATCTGCCATCCTTACATGGTGCTGTCTTCTCCAGACCCTCAACAACGTGGTTGGCGCTGAACTGCCTCTGAAAATGGATGGACAACAAATGCTGGCCCCACCAGCGATACCCAACATCCCACGAAAGAATAAAAACATCGCTTCTCGGCCTTTTGGCTAAGATCAAGTGTATGGACGGCAGCCCATGGTCGGCCGCGCTTGGTCGAGGTCATTGGGTTGCGCTGAGGCTTCATATGTTTCATATGAAGCAATTTTTTAAAGCGGCATCTCGGCCTTTTGGCTAAGATGCAAATGAGCTCAAGTCTTGGAGGAGGATCCTCCCCCTTCTCCAATCAGCTTGGCTCATGTAGATCAGGCCCAGGACAGGGTGGTTTGGTCGCTCGCCCTGTCTTGTCAGCCTGGATCTGAAATGTCTCAACTTGTTGAGACTCTGAATTGGATTTGATTTGATTGAATTGGAAAAGTATAAAAAAAAAACATTCCCAGAGCATTTTACTGCCATTGACGTACTTTTCAAGGGTAGTCACCATTGTGATGTCAGAAACAGGGTGGCCAGTTTGTACACAGCAAGGCAAATCTCTGTCAAGCCAAATACAATCTCGGCTGCAGATAGTTGTTGTCAGGGAAGCCTGTTAATTACCACAAGCTGCCTGAGTGCCTGTTGGGCCCATTCATCCCTTTGAACCGACAAGGAGATAGCACTGGTATGGGGTTTTAAAATGAATGAATCTGTGTGGAGCTTGCACATTCTCCCCGTGTCTGCGTAGGTTTCCTCCGGGTGCTCTGGTTCCCTCTCACACTCCAAAGATTTGCGGGTTAGGTGCATTGGCCATGCTAAATTGCCCCTTTGTGTCCCGGGATGCGTAGGTTAGAGGGATTAGCGGGGTAAATATGTGGGGTTACGGGGATAGGGCCTGGGTGGGCTTGTTAAAAAAAAAAGGTGGCATGGTGGCACAGTGGTTACCACTGCTGCCTCATAGCACCAGGGACCCGGGTTCAATTCCGGCCTTGGGTCACTGTCTGTGCGGAGTTTGCACGTTCTCCCCGTGTCTGCATGGGCTTCCTCCGGGTGCTCCCACAGTCCAAAGATGTGCGGGTTAGGTTGATTGGCCATGCTAAAATTGACCCTGAGTGTCGGGGGAGGGGGGGTTAGCAGGTTGGGTGTGTGGGGTTGCAGGGGTGGGGCCTGGGTGGGATTGTGGTCGGTGCAGACTCGATGGGCTGAATGGCCTCCTTCTGCACTGTAGGGTTTCTATTGAATGGAACTTAAAAATTTAACATGACAGAAGCGAAAGGTAAATGCAAACTTTGGAGACTGACTTTTAAGCGAGCCAGTCCCTGTACTGTACTGGACAGGATCTACACTGAAAACACACACTAAAATCCACAATATATCTCAATCCTTATCTAGTTATTTTAAGTGTCCTTCACACGCTGTCTCCATTTAGAAAAACATGTCTTGCAGCTGCTGTTATGAAAAACTTGTGTTGCCTGCATTGTGTCCCCTTTAGGAATGCAGTCAGTTTCTAGCTAACCTAGCATGCCTTCTGAGTTTTAAAATATAGTCAAGTTAGCAGTGTTAATTAACCTCCTACAGTCTAGCATTTAAATGTAATTGCAAAGGCAGAAATGTCTTAAAATGTAGTCTTTGCTGAGATGAAGTCTTTGCATAGACTGAAGCAAAGAGGGCTAAGCATACACAGGATCTCTCAATGCCTCAGGGTTAAGCATCTGAGCTTCTCACTCTTGATTACTTATCCGATGAGCCTTGCTAGAGCCACTTGTATGTGGCACGGAGCGGGCAGAAACAGGCTCAATCACCCTGCTCCCCCTCAGTTACACAATTTGATCAAGGCTCACATATAAATAATGGTCACTGGGTATCGAGGGCAACTGTTACTTATGGAGCTGAATCTCAACAAGACTTCCGCGCACTCAAGGGAAGAAAGGAAAAAAATATATGCTGAAGATGAACAATGTTTAAAGTTTATTTATTAGTGTCACAAGTCGGCTTACATTGCAATGCAATGAAGTTACTGTGAAAATCCCCTAGCAGCCACACTCCGGCATCTGTTTGGATACACTGAGGGAGAATTTAGCATGGCCAATGTACCTAACCAGCACATCTTTCCGACTGTGGGAGGAAACCGGAGCACCCGGAGGAAACCCACGCACAGACGGGGAGAAAATGCATTTTGGTAGAACTAATGTAGGGGGGAGCTATACGATAAATGGCAGAACCATAAAGGGTGTAGATACGCAGAGGGACCTGGGTGTGCAAGTCCACAGATCCTTGAAGGTGACGTCACAGGTGGAGAAGGTGATGAATAAGGCATATGGCATGCTTGCCTTTATAGGACGGGGCATAGAGTATAAAAGTTGGGGTCTGATGTTGCAGCTGTATAGAACGTTGGTTCGGCCGCATTTGGAATACTGCGCCCAGTTCTGGTCGCCACACTACCAGAAGGACGTGGAGGCTTTAGAGAGAGTGCAGAGAAGGTTTACCAGGATGTTGCCTGGTATGGAAGGGCTTAGCTATGAGGAGAGATTGGGTAAACTGGGGTTGTTCTCACTGGAACGACGGAGGATGAGGGGTGACCTAATAGAGGTGTATAAAATTATGAAAGGCATAGATAGGGTGAACGGTGGGAAGCTTTTTCCCAGGTCAGTGGTGACGTTCACGAGGGGTCATAGGTTCAAGATGAGGGGGGGGAGGTTTAACACGGATATCAGAAGGACGTATTTTACGCAGAGGGTTGTGGGGGCCTGGAATGCGGTGCCGGGCAAGGTGGTGGAGGCGGACACACTGGGAACGTTTAAGACTTATCCAGATAGCCACATGAACGGAGTGGGAATGGAGGGATACAGAAGAATGGTCTAGTTTGGACCAGGGAGCGGCGCAGGCTTGGAGGGCCGAAGGGCCTGTTCCTGTGCTGTATTGTTCTTTGTTCAGACTCCGTACAGACAGTGACCCAAGTCGGGAATCGAATCGGGGCCCCAGATGCTTTGAGGCAGCAGTGCTAACCACTGTGCTGCCTGAATGAGCCCAACATGGAATATGTGCGCTGTCTCGGAGCGCTACAGTTTGTAGACTGTTCTGTAGGCCTCAGCATCCCACACTATGTCGTTCTGGCAACCAAAGTATTGCTAGGCAACAGGTGCTGAGGTTCACATCATTGGTGCACAGCGTTTGAGTTGACAACCTTTGTCCCTACTATACAGAGGGGTTTATGGTGGTGGAGAATAGTTTTATAACACAGATGAGTACAAAGTTTGAAAGCACAAAGAACATTGATTGCTCATGTGGAATCATGTCAGCACAGTGGTTAGCACTGCTGCCTTAAAGCGCCAGGGACCCGAGGCTGGAATCGAACCTGGGTTCAATTCCGGCCTCGGCTTACTGTCTGTGTGGAGTTTGCACGTTCTCCCCGTGTCTGCATGGGTTTCCTCTGGGTGCTCCGGTTTCCTTCCACAGTCCAAAAGATGTGCAGGTTAGGTGGATTGTCCATGCTAAATTGCCCCTTAGTATCAGGGGGGGTTAGCTAGGGTAAATACACGGGGTTACAGGGATAGGGCCTGGGTGGGATTGTGGTCGGTGCAGACTCGATGGACCGAATGGCCTCCTTCTGCACTGTAGGGATTCTATGAAGTTGTTTTTGCCCGACGAGATTTTCACTTGGAGAGTGTAAACCCTCTGTTAAAACGCCAGCTTCTATCAGCTTTTACCTCTCTCCCTTCGTATTGTGTTGGAACCTTCAACTTCTCACGTTGCCAAGTCTCAAAGAGGCTAAAAGGGTTAAACTGTGAGAGCAGATGATGTAGATTAGGTTTGCATTCCCTTGAGTGTGGAAGATTAAGAGGTGACCTCATTGGAATTTTCAAGGTGATTGGAAGGCTTTATGGGTTGGATGGCAAGGAACTATTTCCTCTAGCGGAGGGACTCCACTACAAGGGGGTGTACCCTTAAACTGAGAGCTTGGTTGTGCAGAGGTGAGCACTTGGTTGGGGGCAGTCACCTTTATACCTGGACGGGGGGGGGGGGGGGGGGGGGGGGGGGGGGGGGGCGGGGGGGGGGGGGGGGGAGTCTCAGGCAGGGCTGGCAGGGGCGTGTCCAGGCATGTCACACACACACACAGGCAATAAACTTAACAGTGGTTTACCACACTTTTCAAGTCAATCATCACATGTCATCCAGTTTGAAAATCAACGGGAAACAATGAAATGGTGAGTAGACCTTTTGAAAATGATTTGAAAGAATGTGCAGGAGGAAGATATTCTGTTTAAATGGTTGTGCAGTGTTGCACAGGCGAGGGTTGTGGTGGAAAAGCAAAATACCACAGATGCTGGAAATCTGAAATTGAAACAGAAAATGCTGGAAAATCTCAGCAGTTCAGGCAGCATCGACAGCGCTTCTGATAAAGGGCCATCACCAGCTAAAACGTGAATTCTGTTTCTCTCCACATATGCTGCTTCACCTGCTGAGTATTGCCAAAAGAGAAAACACTGGAAAATCTCAGCGGGTCTGGCAGCATCTGTAAGGAGAGAAAAGAGCTGATGCTTCGAGTCCAGATGACCCTCTGTCAAAGCTAAAAGGCGTAGCAAGTGTGAGATATTTATACTGCAGGGGGAGGGAATGAAAGATAAGTCGTAGCCACAGAAACCAGGGGAAAGGCTGCTAAATGGCAGCCCATAGAGAGAATAAAGGGTGTGAATGGCCAAACGGCAGAGAAGCTGTAATCAGAGTATTGCCAAAATTCTCTTCAGCATTGTGGTAACCCAGCCAATTGGTTGGTACTGCCACCTAGTGTCTCTAAGTGGAAGAGACTGGTGATGCCACTTGTTCTGGGTGATGCTTAGTTAAGACTAAAGATTCCCCAAAGGTTGTGTGGGAAGATGCACCACACAGTGTGACACTGAGTCGAAAAGTCCCTGAAGCCCCATGTCCGCTTCCTGATTTGTGTTAAAGTTTGCTGATTTCAAAGCGGGGGGGAGAGGTTAGCATTCCATCAGGCCATACTCAGAGCCCTGGCGGAGAGTACACCGAACCAGAATTCCCGATTCTGGTTACTATCCAATCATGGACAGTGAGGGTGGATGTCAAGTGGAACAGGGCGATGCCACACAGTCGAATAGCCCACCTGCAGTTTCATACCAAGGCTCATGTATAAAGAATCACCCGCTTGAGCAAGAGACCAAAAGGTGACCAACACACGAGGGGAAAATTCCAGCAAGAATAGGCACAATCAGGAGAAAATGGGGGGAATATATGAGATTTAATGCCCCCCCACACCCCCCCCCACAAACTGTAGTGAAGTCCTGTTAAGTTCACCTCTAAGAGGTCATAGATCATAGAATCCCTACAGTGCACAAGGAGGCCATTTGACCCATCGAACCTGTGCCGACTCTCCGACAGAGCATCTTACCCAGACCCACTCCCTGCCCTATCCCCGTAACCCCACACATTTATCCCGCAAATCCCCCTTACCGACACATTTTGGGACAATTTGGCATGGCCAATCCACCTAACCTGCACATATTTGGAGTATGAGAGGAAACCGGAGCACCGGAGGAAACCCAGGCAGACGTGAGGAGAACGTGGAAACTCCGCACAGAGAGGGTTAGATGTTTCTGATGCTAGGTAGTTCTGTTCTCTGTAACATCACGTTATCTCAACTAGGGCAGTTTGTTCACAGCAGAACACTCAGTGTCGTGGAGAAATAAAACCCTGTTTCATTCTCACCTCCTTCTTCCAGGCGATACAATTCTTATATCCGTAAACCGGATTATGGGCGGAATGATCCCACCCTGCCTGCTACAACTCTCTCCGCATAGGACAGTCCCACCAACCCTGGTATCGGCCGAGACCATGGAAAGGTCTGTTGACCTCAGGTGGGATTTTCCGACTTTGGGACGAACGCGGCTGGAAAATTCTGCCCTACATGTCTGTTCCATCCAGGAAAATAGCAAACTGCAAATATCACATTGTCATTACTTATGATTGCTCAGTGTAGGCATTTACACTGTAGTACATTTACACTGCAGTACATTTACACTGTAGTTCATTTACACTGTAGTACATTTACACTGTAGTTCATTTACACTGTAGTACATTTACACTGTAGTACATTTACACTACAGTACATTTTTACACTGTAGTACATTTACACTGTAGTACATTTACACTGTAGTTCATTTACACTGTAGTACATTTACACTGTAGTACATTTACACTACAGTACATTTTTACACTGTAGTACATTTACACTGTAGTACATTTACACTACAGTACATTTTTACACTGTAGTACATTTACACTACAGTACATTTACACTGTAGTACATTTACACTGCAGTACATTTACACTGTAGTTCATTTACACTGTAGTTCATTTACACTACAGTGCATTTACACTGTAGTACATTTACACTGTAGTACATTTACACTGTAGTACATTTAATGCGTAATAGCGCATGCGTTAGTGGTTATTTATCAAAATTCGTTGGATTCTGGGGTAGTGCTAATGTTACGTCGCTGTTTAAAAAAGGAAATAGACAAAAGGCGGGTAACTACAGGCCGGTTAGTTTAACGTCTGTAGTTGGGAAAATGCTGGAATCCATCATTAAAGAAGAAAAAAGCAGGCCATCTGGATAAGAATGGTTCGATTAAGCAGACGCAGCATGGATTCATGAGGGGAAAGTCGTGCTTGACGAACTTGTTGGATTTTTATGAAGATGTGACTAGTGCGGTTGACGGAGGGGAACCGGTGGATGCGGTGTTTTTGGATTTCCAAAAGGCGTTTGATAAGGTGCCTCACAAAAGGTTGCTGAAGAAGATTGGGTCTCATGGAGTTGGGGGTAGGGTGTTAGCGTGGATTGGGGATTGGCTATCCGACAGGAAGCAGAGAGTCGGAATAAATGGGTGCTTTTCTGGTTGGCGGATGGTAACTAGCGGCGTGCCGCAGGGATTGGAACTGGGGCCTCAACTATTTACCATTTATATAGACGATCTGGAGGAGGGGACTGAGTGTAGGGTAACAAAGTTTGCAGACGAAACAAAGATAAGTGGAAAAGTGAATCGTGTGGAGGGCATAGAAGGTCTGCAGAGAGATTTGGACAGGCTGAGTGAGTGGGCGAGGATCTGGCAGATGGAGTATAACGTTGACAAATGCGAGGTTATTCACTTTGGAGGAAATAATAGCAAATTGGATTATTATCTAAATGGAAAAAAATTACAACATGCTGCTGTGCAGAGGGACCTGGGGGTCCTTGTGCATGAGACGCAAAAACCCAGTCTGCAGGTACAACAGGCGATCAAGAAGGCAAATGGGATGTTGGCCTATATTGCAAGGGGGATAGAATATAAAAGCAGAGATGTCTTGATGCATCTGTACGGGACATTGGTGAGGCCGCAGCTGGAATACTGTGTGCAGTATTGGTACCCTTATTTGCGGAAGGATATATTGGTCTTGGAGGGAGTGCAGAGAAGGTTCACCAGGTTGATACCAGAGATGAGGGGTGTTGATTATGAGGAGAGACTGAGCAGATTGGGTTTGTACTCGTTGGAATTTAGAAGGCTGAAGGGGGATCTTATAGAGACCTATAAGATAATGAAGGGGCTGGATAGGGTAGAGGTGGAGAGATTCTTTCCACATAGAAAGGAAGCTAAAACTAGAGGGCACAGCCTCAAAATAAAGGGGGGTCAGTTTAGGACAGAGTTGAGGAGGAACTTCTTCTCTCAGAGGGTGGTGAATCTCTGGAATTCTCTGCCCACTGAAGTGGTGGAGGCTACCTCGTTGAATATGTTTAAATCGCGGATAGATGGATTCCTGATCGGTAAGGGAATTAGGGGTTATAGGGATCAGGCGGGTAAGTGGAACTGATCCACTTCAGATCAGCCATGATCTTATTGAATGGTGGGGCAGGCTCGAGGGGCGAGATGGCCTACTCCTGCTCCTATTTCTTATGTTCTTATTTACACTGCAGTACATTTACACTGTAGTAAGAATTCATTAGAAATTGCAAATATATTTTAGTGATAATCATCATTTTTTAAAATATTGTCCATGTGACATATTTAAAACAGAAAAAAATAATATTACCATTCTTAACATGTTTAATATTGAAATTTTATATATTTCTGTACATTATGTTTATGTATTAAATTTGGCACACTCAGTATAACAGGTATTTGCATATAATTTTAAATGTGAATATACAGTATCATCTGGTTAGAACTTTGCAATATCCAGGCTGGGATTTTCCAGCCCCCCCCCCCCCCCCCCCCCCCCACCCCCCCCCCTCCATGGTATGCTTTCCGGGGGCGGAGGCAGCTCATCATTGGCCACCGGCAGGACCTTCCGGTCCTGCTGATGTCTACAGTGTTTTGCCTGGCTCACCGCTGGGGGACCCGCCACATGGGGCCACCTTCGGTGGGACTGGAAGAACCAGAATATCCCAGCCACAGTGTCTAATGTTATATAAACATGCAATAATATGTTATTTCTAACTTGGTGAGGTTAGATAATGTAACACTTGTTCCAACCTTGGTGGATGGATTTAATACTCATGTAAATAGGGCAGCACGGTGACACAGTGGTTGGCACTGCTGCCTCACAGTGCTAGGGACACGGGTTCGATTCCCGGTTTGGGTCACTGTCTGTGTGGAGTCTGCACGTTCAAAGAACAAAGAACAAAGAAAATTATAGCACAGGAACAGGCCCTTTGGCCCTCCAAGCCTGCACCGACCATGCTGCCTGACTGAACTAAAACCCCCTACCCTTCCGGGGACCATATCCCTCTATTCCCATCCTATTCATGTATTTGTCCAGACGCCCCTTAAAAGCCACTACTGTATCCGCTTCCACTATCTCCCCTGGCAGCGAGTTCCAGGCACCCACCACCCTCTGTGTCAAAAATCTGCCTCGTACATCTCCTTTAAACATTGCCCCTCGCACCTTAAACCTGTGCCCCCTAGTAATTGACTCTTCCACTCTGGGAAAAAAATTCTGACTATCCACTCTGTCCATGCCCCTCATAATCTTGTAGACTTCTATCAGGTTCTCCCCATGTCTGTGTGAGTTTCCTCCGGGTGCTCCGGTTTCCTCCCACAGTTCAAAAGATGTGCTGGTTAGGGTGCATTGGTCATGTTAAATTCTCCCTCAGTGTACCTGAACAGGTGCCGGAGTGTGGCGATTAGGGGATTTTCACAGTAACTTCATTGCAGTGTTAATGTAAGCCTACTTGTGACACTAATAAATAAACATAAACCTAAATAGGTTTTCCAATGAACTAGAAAGACATTTGTGTTCACGTCTTAAAGTGCACTCTCCTACCGTTTATAGATTGCAGATTTTACTTACAAACATTTACATCGGAATGCTGACTCCTTGCATAATGATGCTGAAGATTCTATTCCTGAACCTTTCCTGACTGGTAACCCATTCCATTTATATAGCCCCTTTAAGGCAGCAAAATGCCTCAAAATACTTGTCAGGAAATTCATCAAATAAAATTTACGCAGACAACACAGGGACCAATAGCTGAGGAGTGTGTTCAAGGAGGAAAGTGTCATAGGGAGGCGGAGATGTTTGGGGAAGGAATTCCAGAGTTTGGGAGACAGAAGGCCTGGTATTCAATGGTGAGGTGATGAGAGTCTGTGTGTGAGGCCGGAATCGCGGGTGTGCGGAGATTCCGGAGGCTAGAGCAAGTCACTGTGATAGGAAGAGATCTTAAAACAAGGGTGAGAGTTTTAAAGTTGTAGGCCGGAATTCTCCCAAAGAAATTCCAAGTGTCGAATTGGTGTGAAAACTGGAGTAATTCACACTGGTTTTTTCAGTGGGAGTTCAGAGAAGAATCTCCCACACTCTGTGCCTGCAGAGTGTGCTAGCATGAATATCATTATAAATCAGTGTGCGGGGCCTATCCCCGCTGGAGAGGCTGGCTGTATAGCGCTGAGTGGGCCATTCTGTCAGCGCCATGATCGGCACACACACAGTGGCCCCTGTCTGCCAGCCTCCCGATTGTTGACCAGCCCCGTGACCCCAACAATGCCAACCCTACACCCCACCCCCCCTCCCCGACGGCCTGATCGCTGCCCCCCCAACTATTCCCGGGCCCAGCCCCGAACTCCCCTGTCCTGTCCCATCCCGATGTTCAGCACCCCCCACCAGGATTCTGCCCACCTGACAGTGCCAACAGCACCACCGTAGTCCCGACCCTCCTTCACAGACGCCCCCCTCTCCCCAGCAGGGTGACCCCCCCCACCGCCCCCCCTCCCCCACCCAGCCTGCTCTGGTTGCTGGCGCTCTTCCTTCTGCCGCTGATCCCTATGCAGAATGGCAGCGGGACTCCCCATCCCCACCGATCGCCTCTCAAAGACCTGCCCCCATTAGGCCCCGCCCCCTAGGCCCCTCCACATCAGACCCTGCACCCATAGGCCCTGCTCCGATATCCCCCACCCCCTTGGCATTGCCCCATGCCCAACGGGCAGTGGCAAGGTGCCCCTGGGCATTGGCACTCTGCCCTTGGGCAGTACCAGGGGGGCACAGGCTGGTACTGCCAAGGTGCCAATGCCCAAGGGACACCCCCCACTCCGCCGCCCGACCCCCTTGGGGGGCCCCAATTGCCCCCTTCACTCCAGCAGGATCAGGCCACTGGCTCCCTGCAAGTGGGGAGCTACTGTAATCCCGCTGGAATGAAATACTCCTGGCGGGGGAGACTCCAGCGGACCTGGAGACTGTAATTCGGGACCCGCTAATTCTCTTTAAATTATATTTAATCTAATATTGAAATGATTTTGGCATCTCCCCACTGATGTCCAACATGGAGCTGATGTCGCCGGAAATCCGGCGCTGGGAGACGCTATTGGGGCGGGAACATATGCGTGAATCCCGCTGCGAGATTCTCCCGGACCGCTGCACTCAAAAATTAGCGCAGCGAGAATCACCCCCGAGGATTTTCTGTACCGTGAACCGCCTGGCCTGAGATGTGATAAATAAGTTGACATTGATGTGAGTTCGGATGTGACTGTTAAGAACTCCAGTTATTAATGATGCCAATGTGGGGGTTATAGCATGTTTAACAGATCGTTATTACTCAGGTTTTACAGCAAATGATTTTACATCTCAGCTGATGTCCATCATCACTTGATCAAAGCCTCAGGCTGTTTCCAACTGACCAATGCCCCTATCGCCCCAGGTGTCACTGACATCCGTTATAACAGCAGGATTATTCTGACGAATTTCTGCCAAACCATCCACAATAGAAGAAAAGCACCAGTGTCTATTTAAACAACATCTTATCACACACTGGGGGAAATCAATTCGCAAACAAATGAATTATTTCTAATTGTGGAAGCCACTGTTAGTTTTGATTTGATTTGATTTGATTTATTATTGTCACATGTATTAACCTACAGTGAAAAGTATTGTTTCTTGCGTGCTATGCAGACAAAGCATACCGTTCATAGAGAAGGAAAGGAGAGAGTGCAGAATGTAGTGACTACACAGTCATAGCTAGGGTGTAGAGAAAGATCAACTTAATGCAAGGTAAGGCCATTCAAAAGTCTGGCAGCAGCAGGGAAGAAGTTGTTCTTGAGTCGGTTGGTACGTGACCTCAGACTTTTGTATTTTTTTCCTGACGGAAGAAGGTGGAAGAGAGAATGTCTGGGGTGTGTGGGGTCCTTGATTATGCTGGCTGCTTTGCCGAGGCAGTGGGAAGTGTAGACAGAGTCAATGGATGGGAGGCTGGTTTGCGTGATGGATTAGTTAGTAAATTAGTTGGTAAATTTGGTGACCAATTTGTGATCTCTTGTGCTATAATGGGATGAAGCCTCATTAATCCGTTATTAGTGATGTTGTTTGAAGATCAGGACACAAGGTGAACATCCATTTTGAATACGGCCATTTGATCTTTGACATACACTTGGACAGACAGATTAGCCTCAATTTAGCTTCTTATTTGTAGGATGGCTCCTCCAACAATGCAGCATTCCCTGGTACCACACTGGAAGTGCCAGATACGTATTACATGCTCAGGTTTTGTTGTGACCATGAACCCAGATCTTCTAACATAGAGGAGGGCACGTTCCCACAAAGACAATCTGAATGAAGAAGATTTGTTTAGCACCTTTCACACATACTGACATCTTAAAGTGCTTTACAGCCAGTGAAGTAATTCTGAAGTGTAGTCACTGTTGTAAGGTAGGAAACACGACAGCCAATTATGCACAGCAAGATCCCACAACACAGCAATGTTTCAGTGACCAGACTGACTGAGTGATGAATATTCACCATGACATCATGAGATTTCTTTGAGAGACTTCTTGTCACAGTTTGGTTCAGGGATTCACAGGGCACTGCTAGTTATTTCCCACCAAGAACAATACAGCACAGGAACAGGCCCTTCGGCCCACCAAGCCTGCACCAATACATGGTTTCTATCCTCTCTTTGCCTCCCGTTCATGTGTCCATCAAGCTATGCCTTGAATGTTGCTAACGTGCCTGATTCCACCAGCTCCTCTGGCAAGGTGTTCTAGGCACCCACCATCCTCTGGGCCTGATGTTACCATTTTGAGTCTAAGTGCCGAATCTAGGCGTCAAATAGATCCGAGCCCGGAATCCTCTTTCCAGCGCGCCCATACGTGTTTTGCCGGCTCCGGTCCGATCCGCGCTGTGGGCGGGGCTTAGCGCTGCCGGACCGATTGGAGCTCTGAACTGCGCGTGCGCAGTTCGAAAAAAATTCGAAGCAGCGCGCCCGGGCAGGGAGAAAAAAGCAGAGAGAGCGGCTCTCTGACCCAGATCATCTGAGGGGGGGGGGGGGAGGGCGGGGGGGGGGGGGGGGGGAGGAGGGGGGGGATGTGTGGGAGGAGGAGAGGGGGCGGGACCCAGATCACCCTCTGGGAGGGGGGGAGGTAGTGGGAGGAGGGGAGGGGGTGTGACGGGTCCATCTGGCTCACCAAGTCAGTTACAATACTGCATTCAGCAGCTACTGAACCATCTTGGATACAAAGGATAATGGCATTAGGGTTCCGCATGTAAACCTTGCTTATGCTAAAAATTATATCCTTGTTGTCGGCAGCCATTCCTGGTGTTATAGTACTGATAGCACCAGGAAGATCAACAAATACCATTCATTATCCTTTGTATCCAAGATGGTTCAGTAGATGCTAGGGTTTCTATCTGCCAGGGGGGCTTACCTCCCAGGGGGGTCTGATCCCGGGGGGGGAGGGGTCTGCCGGGGTGGTTAGCCCGATTCGGGCGTGGGCCGGACCCACGCCCAAATCGGGTGTCGGTAAAGCCGCGATCTGCTCAGAATTGGGTGCAGATCGCGGTATAGGCCCGACGCCCAACTTTACCTCGATTTCGCGCCTGAAAATGGGCGTGAAGTTTTGGTAAAATCGGGCCCTCTGTGTGAAAAACTTTCCCTCCATGTCTCCCCTAAACGTGCCCTCTCTCACCTTAAACCTGTGCCCCCTTGTAGCTGACCTTTCCACCCTGGGAACAAGCCTCTAACTATCCACCCTTCTCATAATTTTGTAGACCTCTATCAGGTCACCCCTCGGTCTCCATCTTTCCAGTGAAAACAATCTGAGTTTACACAACCTCTCCTCATACCTCAAACCCTTCAGACCAGGCAACATCCTGGGAAACCTTCTTTCCACCCTCTCTTTCTGGCAGTGCGGTGACCAGAACTGCACGCAATATTCCAAATGTGGCCGAACTAAAGTTTTATACAGCTGTAAATAACTTGCCAACTTTTATACTCAATGTCCCGGCCAATGAAGGCAAGCATGCTGTATTCATTCCTGACCACCTTAGCCACCTGTGCCGCTACTTTCAGGGATCCATGAACCTGTACGCCCAGATCCCTCTGTACGTCAATGCTCCGAGGAGTTCTGCCATTTAGAAAATGATGGACAGCATCTCTGATGTCTCTGTGCGAGATGGTGGAATAGTGGTAATGTCAGTGGACTCGTACCCCAAAGGACAAGGCTGATGTCCTGGAGCCATGGGTTCAAATCCCACTGAGGCAGTTGGTGAAATTTAAGTTAAATTAATAAATCTGATGACCATTAAACTTTCATCAATTGTTGGAAAATCTATCTGGTTCACTAATGTTCTTTAGGGAGGGAAATCTGCCGTCCTTACCTGGTCTGGCCTACATGGGTAGCACGATAGCACAGCGGTTAGCACTGCTGCCTCACGGTACCAGGGACCTGGGTTCGATTCCCGGCTTGGGTCACTGCCTGTGTGGAGTCTGAACATTTTCCCCGTGTCTGTGTGGGTTTCCTCTGGGTGCTCCAGTTTCCTCCCATGTTCTGAAAGACATGCTGGTTAGGGTGCATTGACCCGAACAGGCGCCGGAGTGTGGCGACTAGAGGAATTTCACAGCAACTTCATTGCAGTGTTAAGCCTTATTTGTGACTAATAATTAAACTTAACTTACATGGGGGGACCAGGACAGGTTGTTGGTGATCTGGACACCTGAAAACCTGACGTTTTCGACCATTTCTACTTTGTCCTGCCTTTATACAGAGATTTTGGGGCATAGATCAGCTAGGTAGTCAATATCTTTTCCCAAAGGTAGGGGAATCTAAAACTAGAGGGCATAGGTTTAAGTGAGAAGGGAGAGATATAAAAGTATCCAGAGGGGCAATTTTTTCACACAGAGGGTGGTGAGTGTCTGGAACAAGCTACCAGAGGTATTGTAGAGGCGGGTACAATTTTTAAAAAGCATTTAGACAATTACATGGGTAAGATGGGTATCGAGGGATATGGGCCAAATGCGGGCAATTGGGACTAACTTAGGGGTTTATAAAGGGGGGGCGGCATGGACACCCTGGCGGTCTGAAGGGGCCTGTTTTCATGCTGTAAACCTCTATCACTCTATGACATGTGACTCCTGATCCACAGCAATGTGGTTGCCATTTGAAATGGCCCAGCAAGCCGATCCAAGGGCTATTAATGATAGGTGCAAATATTGGCCTTGACAGTAACACCCACGTCCCATGGGAGAATATAAGGGAAAAAATGCACCTAAAGCCCCAGCAGTGACTGTGAAACCTCATCGAACGAACCCTCCTGTTTTAATATTAATGGCTGGAGGAAAGAATTAGCCAAATTTGCATTTTGTGTTCAGCTGATTGATATTTTAATGCAGCATTTTAAAAATACTTCCTTAGCTTTATATGTTGGCAGCAACTGCTTGTCTGATGGCTCTCTGTTATGGTTCAGCTTGGGGATAATGTCACCCCTGGGGTGTGTATGACACAGTCAGAGCAAAATGAAAGCAAAATACTGCGGAGGCTGGAATCTGAAACACAGAGATCATGCTGCAAAATCTCAGCAGGTAAGACAGTGTGTGACAGGTCACGGAGCTGCCACTGGATGGAATTCAAAATAAGGTACAGTTCAGCAGAGCTGCCGCCCCCTCCCGCCCCCCCACCACCCCTCACCCCTCGGGGGGCATTCGAAAAAGCCCCACAATAGAACAGCAGCCACAGATACGAAGACAGGCTCAGCAAAGGATCTCAGCAAGGATACATGATCGGTGGTTCTGAGTGGATTTGGAGTTGTGGCCACTGGAGGAAGGAAATGATCGCTGACTAGTTTGTGCGGCAAATTGGGCAATGTATCAACATGTCGTTTGGAAACCCCCCTATCAGTCAGTGCTCAGGGACTGGTGTGTGTGGAGTCTGATAGACACACTCACTGTCCAACAGGCACATCCACACTCCGGCTGCCTGAAGTCAGCCGCTAATAAGAGGCTGACACCGGAAACCTATTTCCCTTCTAGTTCCTGGTATAAACGTGTCCCTTCAAGGTGACACACACCCTCCATTCAGAGCTGCAGTGAAGGTAAGGCAGGGGTGGGGGGATCTGGAGCGAGTGGGTGAGCTGGAGGCTGGGCTGGGGGGGTCAACTCACTGGGGTCAAGACACACAGAGAGAGAGGGGACTGAGTGGGAGGTCAGCATGGAATGGGACACAGGAGCTGGACGCTGCCCCAGGCTGTTTACACACACACAGCAATCCCCTAACCCCCCTCCCCATTCACTGAGAGCCCACTCCCTGCAGGGGAAACGGAGAGCACCTGTCTGAACCGGCCCCGTAAACTTTAACATGGAATTCCAGTAATACTCGTCTTTTTATTGACAACTTTGAACTTTATTTTCCGTCTCCCGTGAGCTGTTGTATAACTTTGAGAGTAACAATTGCAAAGTGATGGACAGAGTTCTCCAGACCACACTCACTGTATTATAGCACACTCACTGTACACACCATTATAGCACACTGACTGTACACACCATTATACACACACTGCACACACCATTATACACACTCACTGTACACACCATTATACACACTCACTGCACACACCATTATAGCACACTGACTGTACACACCATTATACACACTCACTGTACACACCATTATAGCACACTCACTGTACACACCATTATAGCACACTCACTGTACACACCATTATACACACTCACTGCACACACCATTATACACACTGCACACACCATTATACACACTCACTGCGCACACCATTATACACACTGCACACACCATTATACACACTGCACACACCATTATACACGCTGCACACACCATTATACACACTCACTGTACACACCATTATAGCACACTCACTGTACACACCATTATACACACTCACTGCACACACCATTATAGCACACTCACTGTACACACCATTATACACACTCACTGCACACACCATTATACACACTCACTGCACACACCATTATACACACTGCACACGCCATTATACACACTCACTGTACACACCATTATACACACTCACTGCACACACCATTATAGCACACTCACTGTACACACCATTATACACACTCACTGCACACACCATTATAGCACACTCACTGTACACACCATTATACACACTGCACACACCATTATACACACTGAACACACCATTATACACACTCACTGTACACACCATTATACACACTCACTGTACACATCATTATAGCACACTCACTGTACACACCATTATACACACTCACTGTACACATCATTATAGCACACTCACTGTACACACCATTATAGCACACTCACTGTACACACCTTTATAGCACACTCACTGTACACACCATTATACACACTGACTGTACACACCATTATACACACTCACTGCACACACCATTATACACACTGACTGTACACACCATTATACACACTCACTGCACACACCATTTTACACACTGCACACACCATTATACACACTGCACACACCATTATACACACTGCACACACCATTATACACACTGCACACACCATTATACACACTCACTGCACACACCATTATACACACTCACTGCACACACCATTATACACACTCACTGCACACACCATTATACACACTGCACACACCATTATACACACTGCACACACCATGAGACACACTGCACACACCATTATAGCACACTGATTGTACACACCATTATACACACTCACTGTACACACCATTATACACACTCACACTATCACACTCACCGCATTATACACACACCAGTTTACATTGAGATGATATTTAGCAGATTTAGGATTGAATGTGGGGAGGGGGAGAGTGGGGCACTCCACCCCAGTCAGCACTAACCCTGTCTGCTACAACGCTGAACTCAGACTGACCGACCTTGCCCTGTAATGGGCCACTGCTCCAGGGTCACTAATATTTAAACTTTCCCCTCTCCCTGATACAAACCGACAGGGAATTGGAGGGATCCCATAGAAACTGCCAGAGGATAGCCCATCCCGGGACCTATTAAACTGCCAGAGGATAGCCCATCCCTGGACCTATTAAACTGCCAGAGGATAGCCCATCCCTGGACCTATTAAACTGCCAGAGGATAGCCCATCCCGGGACTTATTAAACTGCCCGAGGATAGCCCATCCCGGGACTTATTAACCCTGAATAACAGGCACCTGGGGGGCCAATTCTTCCAAAAAAAATCCTAAGTGTTGAATGCAGGTGAAAACTGTTTTTTTTCAGCAGGAGTTTAAATTAATCTCCCACACTCTGCACTGCAGAGAACCTCAGCGTGATTCACTCCAGAAATCAGGGGGTGGGGTCTATCCCCGCTGGAGAGGCCAACAGCACAGCGCTGAGCAGACCACTGTGCATGCGCCAATCTGTCAGCGCCAAGATCGGTGCATTTGCAGTGACCCCTGTCTGCCAGCCTCCCAATTACTGGCCAGCTCGATCGCTGTCCAGTCCCGCAACCCTCTAGCGCTGCGCCCCCCCTCCCCCCACGGCCCGATCGATGGCCCCCCAGGCCAGCCTCGACCCCCACTTCCCCGCAGCCCCAATCTCCAAATCCCCTCTGATCCCCACCTCTCTGCTGCCCCAATCTTCCAATTCCCCCCTCTCCGATCCCCCCCCAGTGCAGCCCCCAGCCCCAATCTCCCAATTCCCCCCTCCCCGATCCCCTCCAATGTATCCCCGCAGGCCCGATTTCCCAATCCCCCCTCCCAATCCCCCCCAATGCAGCCCCCACCCCCCAGCCCCGATCTCCCAATCCCCCTCCCCGATCCCCGTAATGCTGCTCCGACCCCCCCCCCCCTCCCAACAAGTTGTTACCCCCCCTCCAACCCCGATGGCCAGCCCCCATCGCTGGCCTCCCTCCCTCCGTCTCTCAGCCTGGAGTGGCAGCGGGATACCTGCCTGGCCTAGGGGTGGGGGGAGGAAGCGGGGGGGGGGGGGGGGGGGGGGGTAAGGCTGGCCAGCTCAGAGACCTCAGGCCCAGGCCTGTCAATGCTATTTAAAATATATTTAAATTAGAAGTTGCATACATTATGCAGCTGATGGCGCGGGAAGTCTAGCGCTGGGAGACGCGTGGAGGCCTAGCGCGAATGACAGAATCAGCCCCCACTAGGGTCTCCTGGCTCACTGCGCTAAAACAGCAGAGCAGCGGGATGGGAGAATCGCACACCCCCCCTCCCCACTGATGTAGGAACCAGTCTATATGTGAAAAGGTTTGTCTGTTTTCTGCCCCCAGGCTCTCTGTGACCCAATGAGGGTCCCAGTCTTTGCTGTTGTTTCAGAATTCACAACAACATGTTATGTTTTGATCCCATAGAATCCCGACAGTGCAGAAGGAGGCCATTCGACCCATCGAGTCTGTACCAACTTTCTGAAAGAGCATCTTACCCAGGCCCAGCCCTAACCCTGTAACCTGCGCACTTGCCATGACCAATCCAACTAACCCAAATGTGTTTGGACACTAAGGAGCAATTTACCATGACCAATCCACCGAACCTTCACATCTTTGGACTGTGAGTGCCTTCTTCCCCTTACCTGGTGGCCCAGCTGCAGGATCTGAGGGACTGCGGTGGGGCGATGTTCCCTGATCTTCTATTGCATTGTTGGAGTGCTATCTTTCACTTGAGATATTTAACTTGTGTCCTAACTCTTCTCAGTTAAAGTTTAACGTTTATTTATTAGTGTCACACGTAGGTTGACATTAATACTGCAATGAAGTTACTGTGAAAATCCCCGAGTCACTACACTCCGGTGCCTGTTCGGGTACACTGAGGGAGAATTTAGCACGGCCAATGCACCTAACCAGCACGTCTTTCGGACTGTGGGAGGAAACCGGAACACCCGGCGGAAACCCACGCAGACACGGGGAAAATGTGCAGACTCCAAGCCGGAAATCGAACCCGGGTCCCTGGCGCTGTGAGGCAGCAGTGCCAACCACTCTGCCACCCCTACGCTATTTGAAAACGAACAGGAGAGTTCTCCTTGTAAATGTTTATCCGTGAACCAGCATCACTGGACATGATTATCTGACCATTGCCTGATACTGTGTGTGGGAGCTTGCTGTGCGCTCATTGGCTCCTGTACATTAGAACAGTGACAACAATTCAAAACTACTTCATTGACAGTGAAGAGCTTGTAGATGTCCTGGGGATCTGAAAGGTGCTATATAAACGCAAGACCTTTCTTCGTTTTGATTAATCTCTCGAGCAAGGTGTATCATAGAATCCCTACAGTGCAGAAGGAGGCCATTCAGCCCATCGGGTCTGCACCAACTACAATCCCACCCAGGCCTTATTCCCACAACCCCACACATTTACCTCACTAATCCCCTGACACTAGGGTCAATTTAGCGTGGCACCTTTGGAGTGTGGGAGGAAACCGGAGCGCCCGGAGGAAACCCATGCAGACACGGGGAGAATGTGCAAACTTCACACACACAGTGACCCGAGGCCGGAATTGAACCCGGATTCCTGGCGCTGTGAGGCAGCAGTGCAAATCACTGTGCCACCGTGTCACACCGTATAGGGACTCCCTGGTGTAAGGGGACCATGGCTTATATCTCATTAGTAACACAGCTAAGACTAGGTTCTATCTGTAGATTTTGGATAGTGTAGACGTTGCAGAGTGAAAAATATAACCTTAAATAAACTGCTCCATTCAAAGGCAATGGGGGAGGTGGTGGTAGAGTGGTAATGTCACTGGATTAGTAATCGAGAGGCTGATCCTAATATCCTGGCGACATGCGTTCAAATCCCACCACAGCAGCTGCTGGCATTTAAATTCAATTAATAAAAAATCTGCAATATAAATCTGGTCTCAGTAATGGTGACTGTGAAACCATTGTCTTAAAAACCCATCTGATTCACAAATGTCCTTTAGGGAAGGAAATCTGCGGTCCTTACCTGGTCTGGCCAACATGTGAC
This sequence comes from Mustelus asterias, assembly GCF_964213995.1. Lineage (NCBI taxonomy): Eukaryota > Metazoa > Chordata > Chondrichthyes > Carcharhiniformes > Triakidae > Mustelus > Mustelus asterias. The sequence goes on along the minus strand of NC_135825.1, from coordinate 52,903,707 downwards.
TCCAGAGCCACAACAATGTGGTTGACACTTAAAGGCCCTTTGAAATGTTGGGCCAGCCAGTCTGAAGCAATTAGGGATGAGTCTTGCCAATAATGCCCACATCCCATGGAAGAATAAAGGATAAAAATGCTGCTTCCCTTGAATTGAAGTTGCTTTTTTGGGTTAGTAAGATTCAGTAAGTGTGTTGAGGTTTGCAGTGAAACACACTGCTCCAACTTAGTTTCTATTTAGGAAACCTGAAAAAACTGTTCTTCCCCTTAGTGATTCTGGAGAGCATGGCACCGGTGTGGGCACAGATTGCTGGATTTGCCACGCTGCCCCATGTTGGAGGTTTCTTTGGCTGGTACTTGACAAGGTCACAAGTGCCGACGTGGTTTGAGAATCTGGAGAAGCCAGCATGGCGGCCACCCAATAAGATGTTCCCCGTGGTGTGGACCACTTTGTACACTGGTATGGGGTGAGTACAGTTCTGCTGTAATCCGTTACAATGTGGAAAGTGATGGGAAATATTCCACACAACACTGGCATCAGGATTTAATGGAATCTGCGATGTGCTTATATGTACACTTAGCACAAGAGCATAAACCTGCGTTCTAATGCTATGCGGGGCAATGTTGGTGAACTGACAATGTCCAGTATGGCAAAGCTTCAATCGTCCCAGCTCAGTGCCTTGCCTAACCTTAACCCTAACCCTAACTCTAACCTTAACCCTAACCCCAACCCCAACGCTAACTCTAACCCTAATCCTAACCTAACTCGAACCCTAACTCTAACCCTAACCCTAACCTTAACCTTAACCCTAACCCTAACTCTAACCCTAACACTAACCCTAACCCTAACCTGAACCCTAACCCCAACCCCAACGCTAACTCTAACCCTAATCCTAACCTAACCCTAACCCTAACTCTAACTCTAACCCTAACCCTAACCTTAACCCGAACCCTACCTCTAACCCTAACTCTAACCCGAACCCTAACCCTAATTCTAACCCTAACACTAGCCTTAACCCAAACCCTAACCCTAACCCTAACCCTAACTCTAACCCTAATCCTAACCTAACCCTAACTCTAACTCTAACCCTAACCTTAACCCGAACCCTAACCCTAACCTTAACCCTAATTCTAACCCTAACCCTAATTCTAACCCTAACACTAGCCTTAACCCAAACCCTAACCCTAACCCTAACTCTAACCCTAACTCTAACCCTAATCCTAACCTAACCCTAACCCTAACTCTAACTCTAACCCTAACCCTAACCTTAACCCGAACCTTAACCCTAACCCTAACCCTAATTCTAACCCTAACCCTAATTCTAACCCTAACACTAGCCTTAACCCAAACCCTAACCCTAACTCTAACCCTAACTCTAACCCTAATCCTAACCTAACCCTAACCCTAACTCTAACTCTAACCCTAACCCTAACCTTAACCCGAACCTTAACCCTAACTCTAACCCTAACTCTAACCCTAACTCTAATTCTAACCCTAACACAAGCCTTAACCCAAACCCTAACCCTAACCAGAACTCTAACCCTAATCCTAACCTAACCCTAACTCTAACCCTAACAGTGTGGCACAGCTTCATCCCAGCACAGTGCCTTGTGACAAGTGTGTGAGACAAGACAAGTGTTGGAAATGGGACATATGTGATGTGCTTTATATTTACTGTAGCTGATCCCATTTACACCATTGTACGATTGTGTAAATATCACATAATGCACCAAGGATTGTAACACTTTATGTAAATCTTTCATATTACCATTGCTAGGGTTAAAAATTGATTTTTTCAGTATTGTTGAAAAGTCAGACATGTCACTGAAACTTTTCACCTTACACTCCTCAGGACAAATGTAAGAATGCCAAAAGAATGTTGGCCGGGATTCTCCCAAAACAAAACTAAGTGCCCAATGGGTGGGAAAGCAGGAGTATTTCCCGTTTGTTTTGGGCAAACTTACCAGAGTGAATCTCCAACACTCCGAGCAGTGCAGACTGCCTCAGCATGATTCACTCTGAAAGGCGGTGGGTGGGGCCTCATCCCACTCGAGAAGCCGGCAGCATAGCGTTGAGTGGGCCACTGCGCATGCGCTGATCTGTCAGTGCAGAGATTGACGCATGCCCGCTGGCTCCCCACTCCCTTGCTGGCCTCCGATTGCTAGCCTTCCAATGTCCCTGAAACCCCCCCTGATCGCTGGCCTGCTGACACCCCTCCCTCGCGGGTTTCCCGAGCTCCCCTACCGCAGTTCCCCCCTCCCCCCGCCGGGCTAGCCCCGATCTCCCCCTGCCCTGGACCAGCCCCAATTTCCACCCCATGCCACCCCACCCATGGCCAGCGCCGACACGCCAACCCCCCACCCAACACCTATGGTGGGGGCGGGGGAGACGCTAGCATGTCCTGAGAATACCGTCCCGGATCTACTAATCAGATGGAAATGTCAATTTCAATATTATTTCTATATGATAATCAGCTCTGTGCCGATTTCCGGTGCAGATTTGATTGCGCTAAAAAAAGCGCCTGGGAGACTCGCGATCGGCTGGACTCCAGTCGCGAACCTCACAAAATGCCTCCCGCTGTTGCTTCCCAGTCTGGAAAATCCCAGTTTTGTCTTACATTTGCCCCAGTGAATATAAGACAAAAACCTGCAGTGACATATTTACATTCTGTCATACTAAGTAGCTGTATTTTTATTCCCGATGTGGAGATGCCGGCGTTGGACTGGGGTAAACACAGTAAGAAGTTTAACAACACCAGGTTAAAGTCCATTTGGTAGTTTATTTGGTAGCCAAAGCCACACAAGCTTTCGAAGCTCTAAGCCCCTTCTTCAGGTGAGTGGGAATTAGAGCTTCGAAAGCTTGTGTGGCTTTTGCTACCAAATAAACCTGTTGGACTTTAACCTGGTGTTGTTAAACTTCTTACTGTTTTTATTCCCGGGCAGGATTTGAATGTTGTGGGCAACAAGGGCAACATTTATTGCCCATTCCTCATTTTCCTTGAGAAAGGGGTAGTAAGTTGTGGTCCATGTCGTGTAGGTACACCCGCAAGTGCAGTTTGGAAGGGAGCTCCAGGATTTTGACCCAGCAACAGTGAAGGAATAGCGATATATTTCCAAGTCAGGGTAGTGAGTGGCTTGGATGGGTACTTGCAGTTGGTGGTGTTCCCATGTGTCTTCTGCCCTTGTCCTTCTAGCTGGTAGAGGGTTGGGGCTTTGGAAGGTGCTGTCTGAGGAACCCTGTGGAGTTCCTGCAGTGCATCTTGTAGGTGGCACACATGGCTGCCACTGTGCGTGTGGGTGATGGAGGGAGTGGATGCTCCCGGAAAGACGGGTGGGGAGATGGGGAAGAGAAGGAGAACGAGAAAGAATCAGCTGGGACCATGGCAGGGAGCGGATCATTATGGGTCAGCGAGAATATGAAGCAGAAAAGAAAGAGAGAGAGAGATGAGATGGGTCTTGACAAAGGGGGTGTGGGAGGAGAGGTGTTTGAGTGGGATTATACTCAGTACAAAAGCCAGTTAAAGATCAATGATCATCCCCCATTGCAAATGGATAGGGGGTGAGGTGGGTCGTTGTTTGGGGGTTATTATTATAAACTCGCATTAACACAAAGTCAAACTGATGCTTTCCTTTTTAAAGAAGTGCAGGTTGTACCCACCTTAGCATTGGTACAATGAAAGTGAACATCGCTGCACAGAATAAAGTCACCACTCCCAAGCTTCAATGAGGAACCACATGAGGGAACCAGGACTCCATTGACAGTATAACTAATCAGCAGGATGATGCTGGAAATGTACACCATTCTTACTGAAGTGCTGATAAATTGTTGCTGCTGCTTTCACAGTTATGCCTCCTACTTGGTGTGGAGGGAGCTTGGAGGTTTCACCAGTGCCTCCCTTGTCCCCCTTGGACTGTACGGGACCCAGTTGGTTTTGAATTGGACGTGGACCCCAGTATTCTTTGGGGCGCACAGATTAAAACTGGTAAGTATTAACGTCTTCCTCAGGTTGTTATCCATCTTTCACACATTTTATCCTCCCCTTACCTCAGGTCTTCTGCACCACACATTATCCTCTGACAGTCAGTCAGTTCCCATTCCGTTGCCACGGCGACATTGCAGCCAGCTCCTGGTCCAATGATGCTGAAAGGAGTTCCGAGGGTCACTTGTAGTCAATGCTCCCAGTAGATAGGCTGCTTGTTGGTTCTCTGGGGCCCCCGTTTTGCTTTGGCAGGTCCCCTGGAGCTTTTTCCAATTGATTGATTCTTGGGGTGAGTGTTGCTGGTAAGGCCAGCATTTATTGCCCTCCCTGAATTACCCTTGTGAAGGTGGTGATGAGCCACCATCTTGAACAGCCTGGGTGCTAACACACTGTGTCCCTCAGTGCTGTTAGGTGAGGAGTTGATCCTGTGACAAACGAAGGGACAGCAATGTCTTTTCAGATCAGGACGATACGTGCCTTGCCGATGGTGTTGGTCCCAGGCACCCTCTGTCCTCATACTTCACGGTGAGAGAGGTCACAGGTTTGGGAGATTGCCAAGGAAGTCTTGGTGGGTTGCTGGTAGTGCCTGTTGCTGTCGCCGTGTGCCAGCGGTGGACAGAATGAATTTTTAAGGTGGCACCAATCAAATGGGTTGCTGCATCTTGGACATCTTCTTGATTGCAATTGGAGCTGCGTTCATCCGGGAAAATACAGACAATTCTATCCTACTCCTGACTAGTGCTTTGTAGGTGGCTGACCTGTACCTCAACTCCACCTCTCCACTTTGGTTCTGTAACCTTTAATATTCTTGCTTTGCAAATACCCATCAATCCTAAGTTTTAAAATTTTCATTTCATCCTCAAATTCAGCGGCTTTTTTTGGGGTGGGTGGTGGGAGTTCCAGATTGCCATCGTCCATTGTGTGGAGAGGTGCTATCTGATATAGTCTCTGAGTGGCCCAGCTCTCATTTTAAACTTGTGGCCCCTTGTTCTGGGGGAGGAGAGGCAATAGTTTCATAGAATCCCTACAGTGCTGAAGGAGGCCATTCGGCCCATCGAGTCTGCAACGACCACAATCCTACCCAGGCCCTATCCCCGTAACCCCATGAATTTACCCTAGCTAGTCTCCCTGACACTAAGGGACAATTTAGCATGGCCAATCCACCTAATCAGCACACCATTTGGACTGTGGAAGGAAGCCGGAGTACCCAGAGGAAACCCACGCAGACACGAGGAGAATATGCAGTCTCCACATAGACAGTGAGCTAAGCTGGAAATCGAACCTGGCGCTGTGAGGCAGCAGCACTAACCACTGTGCCACTGTGAAGAATAGGCTGTGTTTACTGCCAATGTTATGCATATACAGTTCGAATGTATTACTCATTGCAAGCGACAGAGTGGCCAGATGTTCATCAGTTACTTTAATAATAATAGTTATTATTAATTCAAGAATTAACTAGAATGTTAGTTATTCTTTAACTAGCATTCCTTGCCCCCTGGAGTCTATGGGGAAACCAAGTCAATTTGTGTTTCATTTATATCTTAACCACGTATCACTCAGTTTATTTAAAAAAGTGTAAATATATTCTGCTTAAAAAACCAAACATTTGAAAATAATTTGTTTTTCTAAGTCTTTCTGTGGAAAAATGGCCACGGGGATTCTGAAGCATTGAAGATACATTCCAGTTTTCAGTCAAACTGTCAACTCCAATATCAAGAATATCAAGAAGTTGGATTCTTGCCTTTTCCACCCAGGTTTTCCACACAGGGGCGGCACGGTAGCACAGTGGTTAGCACTGCTGCTTCACAGCTCCAGGGACCTGGGTTCGATTCCCGGCTTGGGTCACTGTCTGTGTGGAGTTTTCACACTCTCCTCGTGTCTGCGTGGGTTTCCTCCCACAGTCCAAAGATGTGCGGGGTAGGTTGATTGGCCATGCTAAAATTGCCCCTTAGTGTCCTGAGATGTGTAGGTTAGAGGGATTAGTGGGTAAAATATGTAGGGATATGGGGGTAGGGCCTGTGTGGGATTGTGGTCGGTGCAGACTCGATGGGCCGAATGGCCTCTTTCTGTACCGTAGGGTTTCTATGAGTTTGTTGAGTAGGGAGGAGGTCAGATCTTTGTCCCAGCTAGATTGAAGTTAATATTCTGAAGCAGTGGGCAAGAGTGTAATAGATGTTCTCATTGCCCCTTAACTGTATTGGTGAAGTGAACACACTGCCATTAAACACAATGGAGGATATTGGACTAGAAGATGAATTTGGATATTGGAAAGCATTGATGCACAAGCTCAAAGCCTTTTTGGTGAGTGTAGACTTGGTCAGGTCCAGTGCATTGTGCTCACGCTTACAAAGGTGCAAGTTTGCTTGCATGTGATCTGATTCCTCCATCTTACTCTTTCTCTTTTGGTTCCTTAGGCGTTGATCAATATTCTTTGTCTAGATGGCATCGTGGTGGGCACAATGGTTTCCTGGTACCCCATCAGCAAAATGGCCTCTCTACTCATGGTGCCCTATCTTGCTTGGCTGACTCTTGCCTCCACCCTGACCTATTGTATCTGGAGGGACAACCCAGATAAGAAGGAGAATTGAGAAAAGAGCTTCAAAGGATGGAAGACTGACCGTCCGTCCTCCTTTCAACCCAGTTTGACATCACCATAAAAGACAGCTCGGGGTGTGGGGGGTGGGGTGAATGTTGCTGTAAGTTGTTTTGTTTTACTATTATGCTTGTTAATAAAATACAGATTTAAAATGAAAAAATGTTTTTGCCAGGTTTTGTGTGAGTGTGTGTGTGGGCATGTATGTGTGTGTGTGAGTGTGTGTGTGAGATTGAGTGTGTGTGTGTGTGTGAGAGAGTGTGAGTGTGTGTGTGGGCATGTGTGTGTGTGAGAGAGAGTGTGTGTGTGAGATTGAGTGTGTGTGTGTATGGGCGTGTGTGTGTGTGTGTTAGAGTGTGTGTGAGTGTGTGTGAATGCGAGTGAGTGTGTGTGTGAGAGTGTGTGTGTGAGATTGAGTGTGTGTGTGTGAGAGAGTGTGAGTGTGTGTGTGGGCATGTGTGTGTGTGAGAGAGAGTGTGTGTGAGATTGAGTGTGTGTGTGTATGGGCGTGTGTGTGTGTGTTAGAGTGTGTGTGAGTGTGTGTGAATGCGAGTGAGTGTGTGTGTGAGAGTGTGTGTGTGTGTGAGTGTGAATGCAAGTGATTGTGTGTGAGAGTGAGTGTGTGTGAGAGTGTGTATGTGTGTGAATGTATGTGTGTGTGTGTCTGTGTGGGCATGTGTGTGTGTGTAAGTGCGTGTGTGTATGCGTGTCTGGGTGTGTACGCGCGTGTGTGTGTGTGGGTATGTGTGTCTGTGGGTATGTGTGTGTGTGGGCATGTGTGTGTGTGTGCGCGCGTGCGCGCGCGTGTCTGTGTGTATGTGTGTGTGTGTCTGTGCGGGCATGTCTGTCTGTGCGCACGTGCGTGTGTGTTTCTGTGTGTGTTTGAGTGCGTGTGTGTGTGTGCATGAACACATGTGTGAAGCAAAGACGAACACCCAGGAAAGGCTACTGTATGCGCCGATTGCTCCTGTAATACCCTAACTCTCTCTCGCTGCAGTATCCAGCCTCACACTGAGCAGTAAAAGTGATCTTGCCTTTACGATCTGCTTATATAATCTTCTATTCCTTTTACTGCCATTGTACATCACTCAGACCAGGATGCTCCCAAAATCTCAACAAGAATACAGCTTGAAGAAGTAACATGGGCAGGAGATCATGAAGAGATGTGTGTGGGCTGGACTGTATTGTGTGAAGAGTGTAAGCTCTAATTAACAGGGGGAAGAATTTACAGATTTTTGTTGTATTGATGTTTATTAGTTCAGCAGAGCCTTCAGTTCCCTTCAGAGTATCCATTTGTATGACAAATCTCACTGTGAAGGTGAAACAGTCCATGTGTTTAATTCTAGTGTAAGATTTTGTGCGCTAATATGCACTTGGATTTTGAATGTTCCCTGGCATTATACCGGCTTAATGAATGTACAAATTTCCCAATGAGCGTGGGCTAGTGTTGTGTCGCAGTCGTTCTTGAACAGACACTCATAGAATCATAGAATCCCTACAGTACAGAAGGAGGCCATTCAGCCCATCAGGCCTGCACTGGGAACAATCCCACCCAGGCCTTATCTCCGTAACCCCACGTATTTACCTTGCTAATCCGCCTGACACTAAGGGACGATTTTGGCATGGCCAATTCACCTAACCTGCACATCTTTGGATTGTGGGAGGAAACCCACACAGACATGGGGAGAACGTGCAGACTCCACACAGACAGTGACCCGAGGCCGGAATCGAACCTAAGTTCCTGGCGCAATGCATCTCTTTGATCCCACTGCTACATAACTATATGATCTTTTTACTTCCTTGACTATTTGTTGCTGTTTAGCATCTAACGTGCCGCAGATACATTACAAAGATAGAGAGGCCATTGATAATGATGTGCGTGAGCAAGGTACAATAGCACCATGTACAGAGGTACGGTAAATAGTTGTGGATTTTTTTTAAAGCCATTCCAAAAAATGTTTTCTTGTGTTGAAGATCTATTAATTACAGTCTTTATTTTAAGATGAAGGTACATGATAACTAGATTTGCCTGAACAGGCAAGGAAATTGTTAAGCTGGCCATAAAAAATACCTGACTTAGAGAACAACTTTCATAATCTCAGGATGTCCCAACGTGCTACACAACCAATGATGTAACTCTCTGAAATATAGCCACTGTTGTAATGTAGGAAGCATGATTGCCAATGTGCACACAACAAGTTCCTTCAAACAGGAGTGAGAAGGTAATGATATTTAAGTATTATTGACTGAGGGGGTAAATGTTGACCAGAATATTGAGTCAGCCCTCCTGCTCTTATTTAACATCTGTCTGCAACTTAACCATGGCTAACTAGTCTTGGAGGATGATAAGTTTGTCTCTATAGCTCTGTTTTTACTGGGATACACACATGGGCATCCCAGGATGCATGAGAAGATTGTGAATCAATGCTCCCTAATGTCAAACAATCCAAAAGCGGCTGAATGTTGGGGTACCAAATTTGACCAAGGACAGACATGTGGGCGTGAAGATACTGTGTTGAAATGGCAAGTCAGGAAGTTGGGGTAACGCTTGCGGACTGAGTGATGGCGTTCCTCAAAGTGGCCACCCAGCTGTGTTTAGTCTCCCCAGTGTAGAGTAGACCACATTGGAAGCAGTGGATACAATAGACTAAATGGAAGGAGGTGCAAATGAAATGTCGCTTCACCCGAAAGGAGTGTTTGGAGCATTGAACGGTAGGGAGGAGGTTAAGGGGTAGATGTTGCATCTGCATCCAGCACCACGTACGTCAGCCTTGATCCCCCTCTAAGCCGTGGTGTGCTATCTTTTGATTTCAGCAACTTCATGCAGTGAAGACTGTCTGTAAGAGGGACAGATTGCCTTTAAGAAAAGCAGGCTGACCCACCAGGTGACTTTACTGCAACTTTGATCAGATCCCTGGTGGGCACACAGGCAGTCGGCAATGTGAAGAGGGTGCAAGCAGTGAGGAACCTGCTGGACCCCAATCAGGTGTCTGTGGTGTCAATGCCAAGATTATGTTGCCTTCCGCCGATGGAACCAATGCTGGCAGGTTATAAATTGCAACCCCTGTGCCCAGAGATAACAGGGCAGTTGAATCTTTAGCCCCAGACATCAGGCCTGAATTACAAGCTGTTATACTCTGATTGAATCATTTTACCACTCCCAATGCTGAAGAATTCTAACGTATCTGTTGTGGACTATCTCTTGATTTTGACATGGCAACAACATGAACGCACGACCAAACCAAAACTAGCTAATCTACCCAGATTAAGACTGGTCAGCGGTCTGCACACAGTAGCAACACAGGAATCCCAATTTCACTTCCCTCTCTATTTCCAAACCATAGCCACAAGTGTAGAGATTGGCATGTTCATGTGGGGAGGTGATGGCCTAATGGTTTTATCACTAGACTATTAATCCAGAAATTTAACAAATGTTCTGGGAACCTGGGTTCGAATCCCGCCATGGCAGATGGTGGAGTTTGCATTCAATAAAAAGTATCTGGAATGAGGAATCTACTGATGATCATGAAACCATTGTTGATTGTCGGAAAAACCCATCTGGTTCATTAACGTCTTTTAGGGAAGGAAATCTGCCATCCTTACCCGGTCTGGCCACAGCAATGTGGTTGACTCTCAACTGCCCACTCAGGTTCAAGGGCAACTAGGGATGGGCAATAAATGCTGGCCCAGCCAGCGATGCCCATGTCCCACCAATGAATAAAAAATAATAAAGCCAGTTAATGTATTCCTACCAGGGAACGTCCTCCTTTTCTTAAAACAGCAACTGCAGAAGGAAATAACTTCTAAAAGTCAAGTTAAGAGAAGAGAATTGGATATTGGACACAGGGTGGGATTTTCCCGCCACTTTCACCCCAAGACCAGAAAATCCCCCCCAAGATCAATAGACGTTTGCATGGTCCGTCCCCCTCCCGCTACGATTCCCGTGGGAAAATTCTGCCCAGTGTATCAGGAGCCCTGCACTGATGCTTGACCTAGATTGCCTGATCCTCTTGGAAGGCTTGAGTGCAATGTTACCCCGATATTTCAGTGCAATCGTCATTATCTGTTGCAATGATTTGATTTCCTGACTATCTGTTACAGGAAGAAGCCTTGTGCTAAAAATATCTTTCATTGCACCACACCAACTCCTGTCAAACATAAATCAACAGCAGGGGCCAGGAAAAATTGCCTGTGAAGAGAGAATAGAACCAACGTTTGGAGTCTGGATGACCCTTTGTCAGAGATGACCCTATTCTCTCTCCACAGATGCTGTCAGGCCTGTTGAGATTTTCCAACATTTTTCTGTTTTTGTTTCAGCTTAATATAAGGAAGGTCCATTCAAAAGTCCGATGGCAGGAGAAGACGTTGTCCACAACTGAGTGTTACAGACTGGCACGCTCCAAGGTACATGCTGAGGGATGAACTAAAGCTTGGAGTAGTCACTGCTAAGGCATAATGGGGAAAGGCCACTGTCTGAGGCCTTTCAGTTAAGGGGCTGGAAACCCGTTACGCCCCTGGGGCCCTGTACGTTTGCAATGTAATGTAAATCATAGAATCCATAGAATCCCAACAGTGCAGAAGGAGGCCATTCAGCCCATCAAGTCTGCACCGACCACAATCCCACCCAGGCCCTATCCCACATATTTACACTGCCAATCCCCCCCTGACACTAAGGTCAATTTAGCATGGCCAATCAGCCTAACCCGCACTGTTTCAGCATCCGCAGTATTTTGTGTATATCTTATACATTAAGTTAATCTTTCTCTGCACCCTAGCTATGACTGTAACACTACATTCTACACTCTCTCCTTTCCTTCTCCCCATGTTCTCTATGTCTGGTACGCTTTGCCTGTATAGCGCGCAACAAACAATACTTTTCACTGTATACTGATACATTTGCCAATAATAAATCAAATCAAACCAAACTCCTTGCACTGGAAGACCAGAGACAGTTTGTCACTGAGTTACTGGTCCTCCAGCCGTAGTTGATGCTTATCTCAGTGTGCAGCCCGTAAAGCACACTAACCAACGTCTCTGATATCCTCAACCACTCTGTAGCTTTTAACCTGACCTCACACACTATCCTCACCAATATTACTTATTCATTATCAGGGTAGGCAGGGCTGCCCTTGTTTGGTTCTAACATTATATGTCTCTCTGTAGCTTGCCCATCTCTTCCTGCCTTGCACTATTTCTACACTTCCCCAAATATCTATCTTAAAATGCTCCTGAATTGCATTGCTTCCTGACAGGTTTTATATTCGGTGATATGCAGATGGTTTTGAGCGAAAACCTGAGAAAGATTATTTCTCCAGATGAGAGCAGTGTGGGTACAATTTGTGCCAGAACACAGATTGTGCTCAAAGCTGAAATTCTGGAGTATCATTTATCACCCAAATTATTACAGACAGCGACTTGGGTGGCACGGTGGCACAGTGACACGGGTCACCAGAGACACGGGTTCGATTCCCGGCTCGGGTCACTGTCTGTGCGGAGTCCGCACATTCTCCCCGTGTCTGCGTGGGTTTCCTCCGGGTGCTCCGGTTTCCTCCCACAGTCTGAAGGATATCTAAGAGTTTGAACTCTTGCTACCAATGAACATAAAAAGAGACACAAGTCCGAAAGATGTGCTGGTTAGGTGCATTGGCCATGCTAAATTCTCCCTCAGTGTACCCGAACAGGCGCTGGAGTGTGGCGACTGGGGGATTTTCACAGTAACTTCATTGCTGTGTGAATGTAAGCCTTACTTGTGACTAACAAATAAACTTTAACAATATTCAGTTTCTTTGAATATCAGGGGTGGAGTGTAACAGACATCCTCTCAATGCTGTCCATGTGATATTGCATTGGATGCGTTTCTACCCTGTAGTCTTTGTGCTTCCTAATAGCAGAGAATCCTCCTGGTACTTTCCTGCATTGTTACTCAGATCATAACCTGCCTGTTCCTTTCTGTTTGTCTTATCAGCCTTTTCCTAAATCCGGCCAGCTCCAGCTATCTCGACTGAACAATTACACGCGTCAATGTTATCTGATTGTTCGAAAGATTTCCCATCTTTGAAAATTGTCAGAGGTTCCCTCGGGGAACCAGGCCTAGAGGCTGGAGCTGATTTGAATAAGCCAGTCTGAATACTGGGCCACACAAAGGTCAGGGCTGCGCTCCATTTTATGAAAAGTACAGCTGAGAGCTAAAGGTTGCTGAATGTTTTGTGTCTTTGACAAGAGAATCATCCCCATTATATCTGAGTTCATGCCTTGTGCATTTTCACTCAAGTGATTTCCATATGTTACTGATAACCGCAATAGGGCGTTTGGGGAGAGAGAGCACAACCATTGGCAGAAACCACTGTGTATATCACACACTCAGTAACTGACTGTACAGTACTTGGATTATTCCAGCTCTTTGTTTGAGGACAAATGCGTTCATGCCAATAGAAGCCTCATGGGAACTGCTGAATTTCTCTTCTGTGAGTTCTTTAGAAAGCTGTGAGGAGTGGGATGAGTGAGGTTCTTGGGCCTGAATGTTGGCAAGAGCAGTAAAGCATGAAAGCGGGCTTGACTGTTCAAACTGTTCTAACCCAACTTTTTCAATGCTCCATTAAAACTTATGTATAATTCACCAGCAACTGGGTGACACGGTGGCACAGTGGTTAGCACTGCTGTCTCACAGCTCCAGGGACCCGGGCACGGTGGCACAGTGGTTAGCACTGCTGCCTCACAGCGCCAGGGACCTGGGCACGGTGGCACAGTGGTTAGCACTGCTGTCTCACAGCTCCAGGGACCCGGGCACGGTGGCACAGTGGTTAGCACTGCTGTCTCACAGCGCCAGGGATCCAGGTTCAATTCCAGCCTCAGGTCACTATCTGTGCAGAGTTTGCATATTCTCCCTGTGTCTGCATGGGTTTCCTCCGGGTGCTCAGGTTTCCTCCCACAATCCAAAGATGTGCGGGTTAGGTGAGTTGGCCATGGTAAAAGAAAATTGCTCTTTAGTGTCCAAAGGTGTGTAGGTTAGGTGGATTACCCTAGGAAAATATGTGGACTTGCAGAGGTGGCTGGGGAGCCTGGGTAAGATATTTTGTCAGAGAGTCAGTGCAGACTCGAAGGGCTGAATGGCCTCCTTCTGCACTGTAGGGATTCTATGAATATAAGGTGTATAATAGAGTTCCATTGGCTCCCTAGCTAACAACAGGTGAAAGATCAATGCATCTAAAAAATTGTCACCCCAGGACTGGATGGCCAAGGAATGTACATTCATAACGCAGTCAATAGGTTGAGTGTCAACCTGCAAATCCTTCCAAACACTCCAATGGTAAGAGTGGGAGAGACTCCTGGTCAGACATGCTTAACATGAAGTGGCAGCCCTCCAGCTATAAGCCCCTGGCGACAGACTAGTGACCTGTTCCAGGAATAACCAGGTATGGAAATGGAGAAAAGTCTGCCTTGGTGTGCCACTAAGTGTGGGAAGAGAAGTGGGATTTACGTTTCATGGTAAACATTCTCTGGTACATACAGCCTCAATGTTTTCCCATGAGTTTCAGCCTCCCAGTGTACCAGGACAGAAGACCCTTAGACTGCGGCCTTTCTCCATTGAGCCTTTGTTGCCTCAAGCTTTCGAGCATCCCTCAGCGAATAGTCCGAGACCTTGGAATGTGCCCGTTTGCACATTTATTTTGTCATTGACAACTCTTTGCACTGGAAGACAAGCAAGTTCAGACAGACTAAAGAGTTCACTGACCTTTACTACCTTGCTGGCCGAGGTTCTCCCCGTTAAGGGTCACGTATGGTCCCCATGAACAGGGACCTGACATGATAGCCTCGCTGGGGGAATCAGAGGCCATTGAACACCTCAGGTGGTCCCACCTTGGGACTGCCCCTCGGGCACCCTGGCACTGCTCACCTGGCATCATAACTGTGCCAGGGGTAGTGCCAAAATGGTGTGGCCTGAGTGGGGACAGAACCTCGGGGTGGAGATATGATGGGGGCGGGGAGAGCATGGGAGTGCTTCAGGGTTGGCGATCAGGGTGGGAGGGAGGCAAGGGGGGAATCTCTGCCGGGGGGGGGGGGGGGGGGGGGGCGGGGGAGGGGGGGGGTGATTGGCAGCAGGGTGGGAGGGAGGGAACTCTTCAGACAGGGTGATTAGCGGCATGGGGAGATTCCAATGTCTATGAAAGAGGAAACATGTTTTTGAGGAAGGGAAGGTGTTACAGGCTAACAGGCTGGAGGAAATAGATGTTCGGAGGGAGGATGTCCTGGCAGTTTTGAATAAACTGAAGGTCGATAAGTCCCCTGGGCCTGATGAAATATATCCTAGGATTCTTTGGGAGGCAAGGGATGAGATTGCAGAGCCTTTGGCTTTGATCTTTGGGTCCTCACTGTCCACGGGGATGGTGCCAGAGGACTGGAGAATGGCGAATGTTGTTCCTCTGTTTAAGAAAGGGAATAGAAATGACCCTGGTAATTATAGACCAGTTAGTCTTACTTCGGTGGTTGGTAAATTGATGGAAAAGGTCCTTAGGGATGGGATTTACGACCATTTAGAAAGATGCGGATTAATCCGGGATAGTCAGCACGGATTCGTGAAGGGCAAGTTGTGCCTCACAAATTTGATTGAATTTTTTGAGGAGGTAACTAAGTGTGTTGATGAAGGTAGGGCAGTTGATGTCATATACATGGATTTTAGTAAGGCCTTTGATAAGGTCCCCCATGGTCGGCTTATGATGAAAGTGAGGAGGTGTGGGATAGAGGGAAAGTTGGCCGATTGGATAGGTAACTGGCTGTCTGATCGAAGACAGAGGGTGGTGGTGGATGGAAAATTTTCGGATTGGAGGCAGGTTGCTCGCGGAGTGCCACAGGGATCAGTGCTTGGTCCTCTGCCCTTTGTGATTTTTATTAATGACTTGGAGGAGGGGGCTGAAGGGTGGATCAGTAAATTTGCTGATGACACCAAGATTGGTGGAGTAGTGGATGAGGTGGAGGGCTGTTGTAGGCTGCAAAGAGACATAGGGGCGGCACGGTAGCACAGTGGTTAGCACTGCTGCTTCACAGCTCCAGGGTCCCGGGTTCGATTCCAGGCTCGGGTCACTGTCTGTGTGGAGTCTGCACATTCTCCTCGTGTCTGCGTGGGTTTCCTCCGGGTGCTCCGGTTTCCTCCCACAGTCCAAAGATGTGCGGGTTAGGTTGATTGGCCAGGTTAAAAAAATTGCCCCTTAGAGTCCTGGGATGCGTAGGTTAGAGGGATTAGCGGGTAAATATGTGGGGGGTAGGGCCTGGGTGGGATTGTGGTCGGTGCAGACTCGATGGGCCGAATGGCCTCCTTCTGCACTGTAGGGTTTCTATGATTTCTATGATTTCTATGTTTCTATGTATGGGGTGGGTGTGGGGTTAGAATGGTACGGGGGCGATCTGCGGCATGAAAGGGAAGGCGGTCCGAGTTCTGTGGGGCTGGGCAGAGGATTGTCCTGCTCAGGAGGCGATCGGCATGGGGCGGTGGTCCCAAGGTCTATGTGGTGGATGGGGGGAGGCAGCAGGAGATCTCTGAGAGATCAGGAAGCCTGCGCAATGGCGCCCAAAGAGCTCAGCAGCCGGTGTCACCGGCGAGCTCAGCCTCCACTCCCCCTACTGGCGAGAATCGCATCTTGGCACATTATTTGCACTAAATGCCATAAGATTGTGACTCACAGCTTGCCAGAAAATGACGTGACTCTCTCCCCTGTTTTTACTCGTTTGGCACTTAGAATATTTTCGTAAGATTGCACCCAAAGTCTTTTGACCAGACTGTAACATTTGTTAAGGTACATTATCATCCCAGATAACCTATCATTATGCAGCGTTATAAATTTAATTCTGCTTTAAGGGACTCAGGGGAGTTGATTGTTGCATTCTTGGCGAGGATAAGGTAATTAGTGGAGGATGTGGGTAATTACTCAATGACGTGCTGTGCAACAGATTAGTTTACGGCATTAATAATTTAAATATTGAGGAGAAGTTGCCAGCAAAGGCTAAGATTTCCTTAGCTGGAGCCATGGAAATAGTATAGGCAACTGAGAGTCTGGGAGAGGTGCTTATGAGTTACAGTGCTTGCAGACAAGTGAGGTAAACCGCTAAAGTTTATGTATTAGTGTCACAAGTAGGCTTACATTAACACTGCAATGAAGTTACTGTGAAAATCCCCTAGTCGCCACACTCCGGCGCTTGTTCGGGTACACTGAGGGAGAATTTAGCACAGCCAATCCATCTAACCAACACGTCTTTCAGACTGTGGGAGGAAACGGGAAGAAACCCAGGCAGACACGGGGAGAACGTGCAGACTCTGCGCAGACAGTGACCCAAGCTGGGAATCGAACCTGGGTCCCTGGCGCTGTGAGGCAGCAGTGGTAACAACTGTGCCATCGAGCTATGGCGGGAAATTGTTGCGAATCGTGGTGCCAGGATTGAGGGCACAGACGGCAGAGAGCAGAAAGCTACCTGGCAACACAGGCAGTGGGGGGAGCACCCCCAGGAAAACTGCAGATTGAATGATTTAATATGGTTCGGCTAAGCCGGAGAGGTCACATCCAAATTAAATGCCAAGCCAAAAAGAATGGACCAGCTTAGGTAAAAGGAACACCTGATCCCAGTGTTTAACCTAGATTGTGACTCAGAAGAGAAATCCGCATAAAGAATCATAGAATCCCTACAGTGCGGAAGGAGGCCATTCAGCCCATCGAGTCTGCACCAACCCCAATCCCACCCAGGCCCTATTCCCGTATCCCCACATACTTACCCTGCTAATCTCCCTGACAGTAAGGTCAATTATGTATGGCCAATCAGACTAACCCACACATCTTTGGAATGTGGGAGGAAATCAGAGCACTCGGAGGAAACCCACACAGACACGAGGCCGGAATTGAACCGGGTCCCTGGCTTTGGGTGGCAGCAGTGCTAATCACTGTGCCACCGTGCCACTCCTATACAAATTGGCTAATCATAGAATCATAGAAACCCTACAGTGCAGAAGGAGGCCATTCGGCCCATCGAGTCTGCACCGACCACAATCCCACCCAGGCCCTACCCCCACATATTTACCCGCTAATCCCTCTAACTACACATCTCAGGGACAATTTTTTTTTAACTTGGCCAATCAACCTAACCCGCACATCTTTGGACTGTGGGAGGAAACCGGAGCACCCGGAGGAAACCCACGCAGACACGAGGAGAATGTGCAAACTCCACACAGACAGTGACCCGAGCCGGGAATCGAACCCGGGACCCTGGAGCTGTGAAGCAGCAGTGCTAACCACTGTGCTACCGTGCCGCATGTCAAGATGAGGGAAGCAGCTCCAATCATAATAGTACTCATGATAAATAGGCAGCTATTCAGTATGGAGGTAGATGCTGGGGCTTTATTACAGTTGTTGGGGACCAGTCATACAAATACCTACAAGGTGGAGTACAACATTTAAATTTAACAAGTACAACAGCTAAATTAGCCACGTACACCAGCCAATTGCTAAAAATATTGGGAACAATATCTGTGCCAGTAATGTGCCAGCACCATTGGCTCAACGACCAATCATTGTAATGAAAGGGCAGGGACTGAGTGTTATGGGACATAAATAAAACAGAATTGGCCAGTGAGTTTCAGTAAAACTGATGGCAGTTTCCAAGAAATCTTGAGAAAACACTAAAACGTCTTTCACAATTAAGTAGTATTGTTGAAGCTAAAATCAATGTAAATTCAGATTCAACATCAGGATTTGACAGGACTTGCCCAGTGCCATACGCTTTGCATGAAAGAGTTGAGGAGCATTAAACATTTGGAAGAATTAGAAATAATATGGCTGGTACAGTTCTCAGGATGGGCTACCCTCATTGTACCCGTAGTGAAACCAGACCAAACAGTCCGAATTTGTGGAGACTACAAATTGACCCTCCAAGCTGCCAAGCTGGATAGATATCCAATTCTAAACATTGAGGATCTCAATGCAAAGCTAACAGGAGGTCTAACGTACACAAAACTCGACATGAGCCATGCGTATCAGCGATTGAATCTGGATGAGGATTCAAGGAAGTTTGTAGCGATTAATACCCACAGGGACTAAAAGAGAAAATGCTGGAAAATTGCTGTTCTCGCCGCATCCTGAAAGCCACACTCAGTGTCAAGCACCACCACATGAAGACACTCAACACCTCTCTCCAGCAACATCGTCTTACTCTCTCTCAAAGCTGTCCCTGTCCCCAGTTTCATTTCATCCTTGGTATCATTCGACGCCTTAACAAGAAACCTTTTCTGTTTCTTGCAGGTGTTAAGGAACGCAAGCTTCAACAACTCATCAACAACACTGCCCATCCCAGGCCCTCCACCAGTCCCAATCCCTCGAACCCCATCTCTTTTAGCCCCAGCCCTTGCCGTGTCTTCACCATACCCTCCGACCTTCCCCTCTCTGAGGCTGAGCGTGCTGTTCTCAGCTTTGTACCCTTGTGTCCCCACCTCAATGAATTCAGGATATACAACATTCTTCAAAATAATACCCACAGGGAGTTGTATTGGCACACCCAACCACCCTTTGGTGTGTCTTCAGCGCTGTATGGAAAGTTTATTGCAAGATATACCCAAGGTCACAAGAGCTTCCCAAGAAGAACATTTGGCGAACCTTAAAGAGGTAGCTAAAAGATTCAAAGATGCGGGAGTGGGACTTAAAAGAAAGTAGTGTACGTTTCACGATCATGAAGTTGCTTACCTTGAATTCAAAGTAATTTGGGTCTACACCATCTAGAAGAAAGCGTCAGGGGGATCAAAGAAGCACCAGTGCGTCAGAGCTGATGTCTTACTTGGGCATGGTTAATTATGATTTATACCTCATCTTTCAACATTACTAACATCCTTACATCTGCTTTTAAAGAAAGGTCAACTTCGATATTGGAATGAGCAACAGAAAGAAGCCTTCGAGAAAGGCAAACTCGCTTTACACTTGCCAAGGCATTTTGACCCAAAGAGAAAGATAATCCTGATGTGTGATGCTTCACCCTATGGCATGGGGCAGTTTTGTCTCATAGAATGGAAGATGGTGTGGAAAGTCCCGTTGCTTTTGCATCATGGACCTTGACTGATGCCGAGAGATGATATTCCCAAATCGAGAAGGAACGCCCAGCCATCATTTATGGGTGAAAATCTCTCACCAGTCCATGTGCAGCAGTCACTTTGTGATCATCACCGATCACAAGCCAATACTGGGTCTATTTTGTGAGGACAGTCCATTCCTCCAATTGTATCATGCAAACTCCAATGGGGCTTTACTCCTAATTTACATCCTAGCAAATTACTGCGATGCTGGAATCCAAAACCAAAAGAGAAAATGCTGGAAAATCTCAGCAGGTGTGTCTGTGTGGAGTTTGCACATTCTCCTCGTGTCTGCGTGGGTTTCCTCCGGGTGCTCCGGCTTCCTCCCACAGTCCAAAGATGTGCGGGTTAGGTTGGTTGGTCGTGCTAAAAATTGCCCTTAGTGTCCTGAGATGAGTAGGTTAGAGGCATTAGTAGGTAAATATATAGGGATAGGGCCTGGGTGGGATTGTGGTCGGTGCAGACTCAATGGACCGAATGGCCTCTTTCTATACTGTAGGGTTTCTATGATTCTATGAGGTCTGGCAGCATCTGTAAGGGGAGAAAAGAGCTGACGTTTCGAGTCCAGACGACCCTTTGACTCAAAATCATCAGCTCTTTTCTCTCCTTCCAGATGCTGCCAGACCTGCTGAGATTTTCCAGCATTTTCTCTTTTGGTTTTACTCCTAGCAGCCTACAACTACATATTCCAGCACAGACCAGGCACCCAAATCTCGAACACAGATGTCTTAAGTCGTCTCCCACTGCCTCAAAGTGTGCCGCAGTCTCTGATACCGGAAGAGATAATGCTAGCCCTCAACATCCTACACACTCTGCTGGTATCACCTAAACAAGTTAGAAATTGGACTCAGTGAGAGCCAGTACTGTCCAGGGTAAATCGAATCCTCCTCCATGGATGGCGCTTGGCTAAGTCTGACCAATTCAACCCGTCCCAGCTCCACAAAGACAAACTGAACTGTGAGGAGGGAGCGTCACTGCGGGGAGCTTGAGTAGTGATCCCAGCCCCGGCAAGAGGAACATTGCTGCAGGAATTGCGCTGCGTTCATCCAGCTCAGACCAAAATGAAGATGCTCGTCAGAAATTATACTCGGTGGCCAGGCCTTGATGAGGATATTGAAAATCTGGCCAGGCGTTACGATCGATGCCAGTCACAACAAACCTTACCTCCTTCAGCTCAGTTAAACCCGTGGGAGGGACCTGGTCGGCCAGTCATGATGGGAAGCGTGGGTCTGGGAGTGAGCTGTCCCTCATTTGAGTTGGAAAGTAAAGTCACATTCATCACTCTGCTCTGTGTGTAGTTTGTTTCACAATAAGTTACTTTGTTTCGTTTTTAACCTGTTGAGTTGTCCCTCACGCCTACTCTAGGACCATGCGCAGGCCGTGTTTTATTTCAACAAATAGGCCACTTTCTAGATCAGTTACAGTCACTACCTTATTTCGAGATAACGAAACGAGTCTGTACTTTCACTGACAGATAACATAATCACTTTGCCTTCAGGGGCCAGCTGAGTCATTGCTCAGACGTGGCTTATCCTTATCTCTTGCCTGCAGTCAACTGGATTGTTCCAAGCTGCCCTGAGTTGGACATCAGAGCAACTCTGCAACAAGTTGTGTCGGGTGCCACAGGGTGGCTGGCACCCCAGGGACCATCACAGCGAGAGGAGTCACCTGCAGGAATAGAAGGGAAAAGGGTCGGAAGCTACAGACAAATAGGAACAAAATGATGCTGAGTTTGTGCTGGAGTGTGAACTCAGCAGTGTGGTGGGCAAGGCCTGCTTGAGGGTCAGCTGCCAGAGCTTGGGTGTGTTGTGGCAACAATCACACTTCACATGGGTGTCAACAAAAGAGTATCAGGGCAGGCCAGTCTGTGCCTGATTGCAGCCAATTAGAAATGGGCAGTAGCTGTAATTTGCACAGGGGGTGTTGTTGATACCTTGACGCCCTTTATCTGCTCAGGACATGTCAACACAACACTCCTGCACTCCTTCGAGCAAAGTCAGTTGTAAAGTTTTGATGATTTGTGAAGGTGCTAAAATAAATGCCAATCTCTCCTTGGGTTGTACTGTATAGTAATTACCTGTAGAGGGCAGTGTCTATATTCAACTGGGGCTGGGTAGTTGAAACACGGAAATGTTCAGATTGAATCATAGAACCATTCGGCCCATCGAGTCTGCACCAATTACAATCCCACCCAGGCCCTATTCCCGTAACCCCACATATTTACCCTGCTAATGCCCGTGATACTAGGGTCAATTTAACATGGCCAATCGACTTCACATCTTTGGACTGTGGGGGGAAACTGGAGCATCCGGAGGAAACCCACGAGGACATGGGGAGAACGTGCAGACTCCACACAGACAGTGACCCAAGCCGGGAATTGAACCCGGGTTCCTGGCGCTGTGAGGCGGCAGTGCTAACCACTGTGCCGCCGTGTCGCCCTGACTCGAGGAAGCAATAAAATTCGATAAGTCGCTCTTGAAGTACTCACCACCAGCTGCACAGCCACTTGGAAATTTCTATCCTTGAGCCCAATAAATAGGCAAATATTTACTGTTCACCCTGAATGTTAGAGTGGGGACCCCTGCTGGTTTTTTTTGGAGGTTCAGTTTCATTGTGTGGTTCAGTTTCTGTCCTATACTGGGCCCAGAGTTGGGTCCTTGCTCAGGGTGATGGGAGGTTGCATGTAAGTAGACCTCAAGGCTGGGAAAGTTTAAAGGGATTTACCTGACTACCGTATAGAGAAACAGGCAGGAGTCCTCCAACAGAGTTGTAAATGCTTCTGGGACCTCTATCTGCTGGTTCCTGGCTGTAGATCAAAACCTCTGCTTACTCCCACAGAGACACCAGTATAAGGAGGTGATGACCTTGGGTAGGGACTTCATAGGCTCCTCAAAGAAAACAGGATAATATTGTGTCTGTTTTGTACAAACCACAATCCAAGGTTGGGCAGAGACGTTTGAATTCCTGGCAGCCTGGGGACAGCTTATACACTGATAGGTAGCATGGCTTCCAATAGCCCCATGTAAATAAAAGCCCTCCCTGTCCCATGCACACTGCTCAAACCAGCCCTGAGTTGACTGTTGGGGCACTAGAATCAGGATCATATTCACTCATCTGGCTTCTACCACTTAATTTTTAAAACTTCTTCTTTCGTGGGATGTTGGCTTTGCTGGCTAGGCCAGCATTTATTGCCCATCCCTAATTGCCCTTGAGTAGGTGGTGGTGAACTGACTTCTTGAACCGCTGCAGTCCATGTAGCATAGGTACACCCACAGTGCTGTTAGGGAGGGAGTTCCAGGATTTATACCCAGTGACAGTGAAGGAATGGCGATGTATTTCCAGGATGGTGTGTGGCTTGGAGAGGAATGGTGGTGTTCCCATGTATCTGCTGCCCTTGTCCTTCTAGATGGTTGCAGGTTTGGAAGGTGCTGTCGAAGGTGCTTTGGTGAGTTGCTGCAGTGCATCTTGTAGGTTATACACACGGCTGCCACTCTGCGCCAGTTGTGGAGAGAGTAGATCTTGAAGGTGGTGGATGGGGCGCCTATCAAGCGGGTTGCTTTGTCCTGGATGGTGTCGAGCTTGTCGAGTGTTGGAGCTGCACCCATCCAGGCAAGTGGCGATTATTCCATTCCAGTAATAATCTTACCAAGGCCAGTCACCAATCACCTTTATGTAGTCATAGAGTCATAGAGGTTTACAGCATGGAAACAGGCCCTTCGGCCCAACTTGTCCATGCCACCCTTTTGCCCGCATTTGGCCCATATCCCTCTATATCCATCTTACCCATGTAACTGTCTAAAACGCTTTTTAAAAGACAAAATTGTACCCGCCTCTCCTACTCCCTCTGACAACTTGTTCCAGACACTCACCACCCTATGTGTAAAAATTGCCCCTCTGGACACTTTTGTATCTCTCCCCTCTCACCTTAAACCTATGCCCTCTAGTTTTAGACTCCCCTACCCAGTGCCGGATTTAGACTTGGTGAGGCCCTAAGCTTGGAGGCCCCTTGTTAAAAAGTTACACCAAAAGGTCTCACAAAGGTGCGTACCAAAACAGGACCTTGGGTCGCCACAAAAAAATTGAAAACATAATTATGCCTTTTAATTATTTAATAGCAAGGTATTTAAAGTGAAAAATACAAATTATTTTCAAATGAATGCATTTACTGATTACATATTTATCATTTGTCTGGCTTGATCTCTCATAGATTTTGGTAATTTTTTGAGTTGTTCTTCAAGCTGATGCTTTCTTTTTCTTTTCTGGTATCCGCTCTTAAATGTTCTCTTCATTGTAAACCTTCTGAAATTTTGTGAGGCCCCTGCGGATTGTGAGGCCCTAAGCTGTAGCTTGTTTAGCTTATGGCTAAATCCGGCACTGCCCCTACCTTTGGGAAAAGATATTGACTATCAAGCTGATCTGTGCCCATCATTATTTTATAGACCTCTATAAGATCACCCCTCAGCCTCCTACGCTCCAGAGAAAAAAGTCCCAGTCTATCCAGCCTCTCCTTATAACTCAAACCATCAAATCCCTGTAGCGTCCTAGTGTGTTCAACGAGCTGCTCAGTGGCTACAGTATATAGTCAAGCCCCCAGTCTATCGGCCTGAGTGGAGCCAGCTTATTTTAAACCCCCTTGCTGCATCTTCCCTATTGGGTGAGCCTTCACTCGCTTAATAGGGGAGCTCGATTCTATAAGACCCACAGGGAGATCTATTGACGATCCCCCATCATAACATTCCTCCCCTCTCAAGTCCTTTTCTCCCCCAGCACCCCCACCATGTGGAGTGGGGGGTGGGGTGGGGTGGGAGGGTGCTATTCTGCTGCTTAGCGATCGCCCGGGATCGATTGGAGGCAGGACTGGATCAGGGGTGTGAAATGTATTGGAGACCTTTGCTTCCAAAGGGAGCGCCATAAATCCACCGACACCGGTCGTTCCTGAGGTCTTGCTTCAGTCTCTTTCATTTCCATCTTGCAATCTGTGTCCTCGTCACCCGGAGGGACAGACACTGCTAGTCATGGCTCAATGGGTGGTTCCCATGGCTGGTAATGAGTCCTGCACTGACACGGACTTCCTGCACCTGAGATGGTTCAGGTGTTTCCTGACAATTTTGCCCTGCACTTGGTCCTTATAAGACACAAGCCCGTTTTTCCCATTATGATCCCAGGGACACAACTGAAACCATCTCCAAAGTTCCTCATGTGGTCGTCGGTTTTGAACGTGCTTTAAGACCATAAGACCATAAGATATAGGAGCAGAATTAGGCCACTCGGCCCATCGAGTCTGCTCCTCCATTCAATCATGGCTGATTTTTTTCTCATCCCCATTCTCCTGCCTTTTCCCCATAACCCCTGATCCCCTTATTAATCAAGAACCTATCTATCTCTGTCTTAAAGATACTCAATGACCTGGCCTCCACAGCCTTCTGTGGCAAAGAGTTCCACAGATTCACCACTCTTTGCAGAAATTCCTCTTCATCTCTGTTTTAAAGGATCGTCCCTTTAGCCTGAGGTTGCGCCCTCTGGTTCTAGTTTTTCCTACTAGTGGAAACATCCTCTCCACGTCCACTCTATCCAGGCCTCGCAGTATCCTGTAAGTTTCAATAAGATCCTCCCTCATCCTTCTAAACTCCAACGAGTACAGACCCAGAGTCCTCAACCGTTCCTCATACGACAAGCTCTTCATTCCAGGGATCATCCTTGTGAACCTCCTCTGGACTCTTTCCAAGGCCAGCACATCCTTCCTTAGATACGGGGCCCAAAACTGCTCACAATATTCCAAATGGGGTCTGACCACATATTTCTTCTTCTGGTTCTCTTAATGGGACTCCACCCTCCTGCTAGTTTTGGGAACAGAATGTTTAATCTTATCCAAAGCCTCCGATCCGTTAACAATTCCACTGGGGTGAGTCCAGTCATTGTGTGAGGGGTAGTCCTCTAATCCAATAAAAATCATTGAATGAAACCCCTCCCCTCAATCGGAGTACACTGCTATCTGATATCCCCTGTAGTTCCTGAAATTTATATAAACTACATGAACTGCACTTCCCTCATCTGCACACTTGGTCACCTCCTCAAAAACCTCAATCAAATACGTTAGGCATGACCTCTCTCTGACAAAGCCATGCTGACTATCCCTGATCAAACCTTGCCTCTGCAAGTGAAGATTAATTCTCTCCTTCAGAATTTTCCCCAATAGTTTTCTTCCCACTGTAATTCCCTGGTTTATCTTTACCACCTTTCCTGAAAAGTGAAAGCACATTAGCTTCCCCCTGTGGACAGAGAGGGTCAGAGCCCATGTAATTTCCTCCCTTGCCTCTCACAGAGCTGAGAATTTGTCCACTTTTAAGCCTGCCAGAGCCTCCAAAACCTCATCACTCCCTATGTCAAACTGTTCAAGAACTTCACAGTCCCTCTCCTCAAATTCTGTACCGACATCCTTCTTCTCCCGAGTGAAGATAGATATGAAATATTCATTTAACACCCTACCAATGTTCCATGCACAGATTGCCCCCTTGGTCCCTAATAAGCCCTACACTTTCCCAGGTTCTCCTCTTCCCCTTATTGTACTTATAGAGTATCTTGGAATTCTCCCTAATCCTCCCCGCTAGTGCTTTTTCATGCTCCCCCCTCTGACCTCATTGCCTCTGGAGATCTTCCCTCCACAATCATTGATGAAGCAGCTGAAGGTGGTTGGGTCTAGGACACTACCCTGAGGAACTCCTGCAGTGATGTCCTAGAACTGAGATGGTTGACCTCCAACAACCAGGTATGACTCTAACCAGTATAGAGTTTTCCCTCTGATTCCCATTGAATCCAGTTTTGCTCGGGCTCCTTGAAGCCACCCTCTGTCAAATACTGTCTTGATGTCAAGGGCAGTCACACCCACCTCACCTCTTAAATTTTGATCTTTTATCCATGTGTGCACTAAGGCTATAATAAGGCCAGGACCTGGTGGCCCTGTTGGAACATGAAGTGTCAGAGCAGATTATAGACTGAGTAAGTGCCACTTGATAGCACTGGCATCAAGTGATGACACCTTCCATCACTTTGCTGATGATTGTGAGTCGACTAATGGGGCATTAATTGGCCGGGTTGGATTTGTGGATAGGACAAGGCTGGGGCAGTTTTCTACATTGCTGGGTAGATGCCAGTGTTGTAGCTGTACTGGAAGAGCTTGGCTAGGGGCGCAGCACGTTCTGGAGCACAAGTCTTCAGGACTATTGCCGGAATGCTATCAGAGCCCTTTGTCTTTGCAGTATCCAGTGCCTTCAGCTGTTTTGTGATATCACGTGGAGTGAATGGAATTGGCTGGAGACTGGCATCTGAGATGCTGGGGACCACTGGGGGAGGCCGAGATGGATCATCCACTCGGCACTTCTGGCTGAAGATTGCTGCGAATGCTTCAGCCTTATCTTTTGCACTGATGTGCTGGGCTCCTCCATCATTGAGGATGGGGATACTTGTGAAGCCTTCCCCTCCAGTGAGTTGTTTAATTGTCCACCACCATTCCCAGCTGGATGTGGTGGGACTGTAGAACTTAGATCCAATCCATTGGCTGTAGGATTGCTTAGTTCTATTTATTGCATGCTGTTTGGATCACGAGGAGTCCTGTTTTGTATCTTTAAAGTTGACACCTAATTTTTAGGTATGCCTGGTGCTGCTCCTGGCCTGCCCTCCTGCACTCTTCATTGAAACAGATTTCATCCCCTGGCCTGGTGGTCATGGTTGAGTGGGGGATATGTCGGGCCATGAGGTTGCAGATTGTGCTGGAGTACAGTTCCGCTGCTGCTGACGGCCCACAGCTCCTCATGGATGCCCAGTTTTGAGTTGCGAGATCGGTTCAAAATCTATCGCATTTAGCGCGGTGACAGTGTCACACAAGATGTTAGAGAGTATCCTCAATGTAAAGATGGGACTTTGTCTCCACAGGAATTGTGCCATGTTCGTTCCTGCTGATACCATGATGGGCAGATGCCTCTTTGACAGGCAGGTTGGTGAGGATGAGGTTGAGTGTGTTTTTCCCTCTTGTTCCCTCACCACCTACTGCAGTCCCAGTCTGGTAAGAATGTCCTTTAGGACTTGGCCAGCTCGGTCTGTGGTGGTGCTACTCATAGAATCATAGAAACCCTACAGTGCAGAAGGAGGCCATTCGCCCCATCGAGTCTGCACCAACCACAATCCCACCCAGGCCCTACCCCCACATATTTACCCGCTAATCCCTCTAACCTACGCATCTCAGGGGCAATTTTAACCTGGCCAATCAACCTAACCTGCACATCTTTGGACTGTGGGAGGAAACCGGAGCACCCGGAGGAAACCCACGCAGACACGAGGAGAATGTGCAAACTCCACACAGACAGTGACCCGAGCCAGGAATCGAACCCGGGACCCTGGAGCTGTGAAGCAGCAGTGCTAACCACTGTGCTACCGTGCCGCCAACTGAGCCACTCTGGGTGACGGATAGTGCAGTCTCCCACCCAGAGTACATTCTGTACCATAAGACCATAAGACATAGGAGCAGAATTAGGCCACTCGGCCCATCGAGT
Source organism: Mustelus asterias (assembly GCF_964213995.1). Lineage (NCBI taxonomy): Eukaryota > Metazoa > Chordata > Chondrichthyes > Carcharhiniformes > Triakidae > Mustelus > Mustelus asterias. Next base: position 52,875,502 of record NC_135825.1, on the reverse strand, counting down.
CTGCTCCTCCATTCAATCATGGCTGATATTTTTCTCATCCCCATTCTCCTGCCTTTTCCCCAAAACCCCTGATCCCCTTATTAATCAAGAACCTATCTATCTCTGTCTTAAAGACACTCAGTGACCCGGCCTCCACAGCCTTCTGCGGCAAAGAGTTCCACAGATTCACCACTCTCTCTGGCTGAAGAAATTCCTCCTCATCTCTGTTTTAAAGGATCGTCCCTTTAGCCTGAGGTTGTGCCCTCTAGTTCTAGTTTTTCCTACTAGTTGGCCGTTGCCATCCTTAGTGCTTCCTCCAAGTTGTGTTCAACACGGAGGAACACTGATTCATCAGAGGGAGGGGGTGGGCAGCGGGGTGGGTAGTGCACCAGGTGATAGTCAGCAGGGGGTTTCGTTGCCCATGTCTGACTTGATGCAATGAGACTTCATGGGGTCCAGAGCCTCCGGGTCAACTCCATCCTATTTTCTTTATTCGCTCATGGGATGTGGGAATCGCTGGCTGGGCCAGCATTTGTTGCCCATCGTAAATTGCCTTTGAACTGAGTGTCTACTTCACAGGACAGTTGAGAGTCAACCACATTGCTGTGGCTCTGGAGTCACATGTAGGCCAGACCGGGTAAGGACGGCAGATTTCCTTCCCTAAAGGACATTGGTGAACCAGATGGGTTTTTCCGACAATCGGTTTCTGATCACTATTACTGAGGTTAACTTTCTAATTCCAGATTTATCAGCAGAATTTAAACTCCACCAGCTGCCACGGTGGGAGTCAAACCCGTGTCCCCAGAGCAGCCAGCTGGATTAGTAGCCCGGTAACGTTACCACGATGTCACCGCCTCCCGCTTTAATTAACTGGCAGTAATTAACGTTTAAAGGCACTTGAAATGACAAGACTGAACTCGTTGGGGGAAGTTACGTTTGTACCGATTGTGCAAACACAGCGGGCGTGATTTTCCCGCCACGCCACGCTGGTCAAGTAGTGTAACGGGGCGGGGAATGTAAGTGGGAGGCCAATAACGGGAATCGTACCCAGCGTCTGGCCAATCCCGATCTTCCCAGGCTATTGATGAAGTCAGCATCGTGCTGGCGAATGGTGTGACGCTGATTTTAATATTCATGAGGTCATTTAGTGAGCCCGGAATAATATTGTCCATGTTCACTTGGATTTCCGAGGTCACCGGTGGAGGTTCACACCAACCGGGATCACGGATGGTCCCCAGCAACAGGGACCTGATGTGGTGGCCTTGATGGTGGGACCGGAAGCCATTGAGGCAACTGAGAGGTCAAGGGTGGGGAAGGCACAGTGCCCATTGGGCAGCACCCTGGCACTGCCCACCGTATACCCTGGCATTACCAACTTGACACCCTGACACTGCCCACCAAGCAGTGCCAAGGGGTGGGGCCTCTTGTGGTGGGGTCAGACCAGGGTGAGGGAGATAGGAGGGGAGGGAAGGGGGGGGGGGAACTCTGCAATGGGGATGTGGGGGTCAGGTGTTGGGGCCGGCGATCGGGGGAGGCTGGCGATCGGGGGAGGGGGTCGGGGCTGGTGATGGGGAGAGCAGGGAAGGTTGGGTTAGGGTTGGAGGGGGCAGTGATCAGGAGGCCAGCAATCTGGGGGGGGTGGGGGCGCAGGAGTCAGCTGACCTCCCAGTATACTGGGAGATTGGCGCATGCACAATCACCCCCTGAGCACTCTGGTTCCGGCCTCTCCAGCAGGATTAGACACCGACACACACCAACACCACCCCCCCTCCCCTCCCCCCACCCCGCCCCCGCTGGCATGAGTCACCTGATGGCCTCTGTATTGCACAGAGTGCTGTAAATGATCAAAACACAGCTCACACAAAAGATAGGCAGGAAAACCCCCCGTTTTCCCACTCGTTGGGCACTTAGAATTCGCTGAGGAAAATTCCACCCAGTAGCTTTTGTGTCATTCAATCTTGGAAATGCAATTTTCACAAAGCAAACAGCCGGGGGTAGCTCAGGCAGTAACATTTTTGTAGTCTTCCCCTTCCCTCCTGTATGATGTTGTTGTATGGATTATGTCATTAGCCTCACAGTTATTAGCAAGCAACTGCTGATGAAATATAATTCTCAGCGTAAGGGACAATGTTCTGATGTTCTGTGTAACTCATAGTCCAGCACATGGCAGAGTATTTGCAGAGAACTGGGACTAGATGACCTCTCCACTTATCATAGGAATAGGGAGAGGATGAGAAAATAAACACAGCTATAAGATTGTCAGGGAACACAATACGGAAAAGCATGGAAGGAAAACAGGTATCGCAGATCCCGGAACCATCATCCCCTTGTTTTATGCCTTATATACAGTTCTCACATCCCTCTTAAGTTGTGCTCCTTTTATAATAACTGCTAGTCTTGAGGAAGGGCCCGAAACTTTGACTGATCTCTGTTTCTCCCAGCTGAGAATTCTCAGCTTCTCATAGGCTGATTCCTGGGAGGCCAGGAGCCTCTACCCACTGGAGTTGAGAAGAATGAGAAATGATCTTATTGGATCATATAAGATCCTGGGGGTAGTTTGACGGGATGGATGCCGATAGGATCTTTCCCCTCGTAGAGGAATGTAGAACCTCTAGAATCTAGAGGAACATATGACTGTGTGGCCAAATTCCCCGCCAACTCGATTTTCAAGTTTGCTGATGACATCACCGTAATGGGTCGGATCTCAAACAATGACGAGACAGAGTACAGGAACGAGATAGAGAATCTGGTGAACTGGTGCGGCAACAATAATCTCTCCCTCAATGTCAACAAAGCAAAGGAGATTGTCATCGACTTCAGGAAGCGTAAAGGAGAACATGCCCCTGTCTCCATCAATGGGGATGAAGTAGAAATGGTCGAGAGCTTCACGTTTTTAGGTGTCCAGATCACCAACAACCTGTCCTGGTCCCCCCATGCCGACACTATAGTTAAGAAAGCCCCACCAACGCCTCTACTTTCTCAGAAGACTAAGGAAATTTGGCATGTCAGCTACAACTCTCACCAACTTTTACAGATGCACCATCAAAAGCATTCTTTCTGGTTGTATCACAGCTTGGTACGGCTCCTGCTCTGCCCGAGGCTGCAAGAAACTACAAAAGGTCGTGAATGTAGCCCAATCCATCACGAAAACCAGCCTCCCATCCATTGACTCCTGTCTACACTTCCCGCTGCCTCGGCAAAGCAGCCAACATAATTAAGGACCCAACGCGCCCCGGACATTCTCTCTTCCACCTTCTTCCATTGGGAAAAAGATACAAAAGTCTGAGGTCACGTGCCAACCGACTCAAGAACAGCTTCTTCCTGCTGCTGTCAGACTTTTGAATGGACTTACCTCGCATTAAGTTGATTGTTCTCTACACCCTAGATGTGACTGTAATGCTACATTCTGCACCTCTCCTTCTCTATGAACGGTATGCTCTGTCTGTATAGCGCGCAAGAAATAATACTTTTCACTGTATACTAATACATGTGGCAATAATAAATCAAATCAAATCAAACTAAGGTATATAGTTTAAAATTAAGGGACTCCCACTTAAGATGAAGATGAGGGGGAATTTCTTCCCTGACCAAGGTCGTTAGTGTTTGGAATTCTCTTCCTAGCGAGCAATATATTTAAGACTAAGTTAGACAGATTTTGATCGATGTGGGAGTCTAGGATTACTGGGGGCAGACAGGAATGTACAGTTAAGACCACAAGCAGATCAGCTAACATCTTACTGAAAGACACAACAGCCTTGAAATGCCGGCTCCTATTCATTTTCTTCTTATGTCCTGTGTGATTTTGTTGTCAGGTCTCTAACCACACTCATATCTAGTGTGACATGCTGTTCCTTGCTGGTATGTGGAGCTTCCCCTGAACTCTGCCCCCTGCGAGATGCCCTCAGCTTCATTCTCAGCTGTCGCGTGAAGATTCTGAGACACAGGCCAACTGTGGATCAATAAACTCACAATATGCCCCAGTGTCTCGCAACCAGCTAAAATGGGAAGGTGATCTTGTATGGAGGTGGCTGTAGAAATAGACACGGTATTTATAGGAGGGGAGATTGATACGTATAGCATAACTTGGTGCATCTCTGCTGTTCTCCATTTCATTGTAAAGAGGCAAACTACCACGTTGTGGAGATGAGTGGGCCAAACTCTGCTGGGTGTGGTACAGCTTGTAGGATTTGATACTCTGCAGCGAGATGATTCACCTCATCCAAACTTAGCAAAAGGTCAGAGTAACAGTGTTTGCAAATGAATCACGAAAGATCCAGACAACAGCAATAAGTAAATACCACAATGTCATTGCAGGGCTCATTGACACTGAGTACCTGCTGAGGACAGGTAGAAGCAGACAGGGGAGTGGCACCAGGTGAGTTACTGAGTTCCTGGGGAACGGGAGCTTTCAGCGGATGCCTTTGTCCCATTGAAGAGCTGCCCCGTCTGGTTAACACATTTTAGTTTGCAATTGGCCTTTTGTTCAGCAGTGCAATAGGGCAGCTCGGTAACATAGGGGTAGCATTGCTGCCTCACAGTGCCACGGACCCGGGTTCGATTCCCCGGCTTGAGTCACTGTCTGTGTGGAGTCTGCGCGTTCTCCCCGTGTCTGCGTGGGTTTCCTCCGGTTTCCACCCACAGTCCAAAGATGTGCGGGTTATGTTGATTGGCCATGCTAAATTGACCCTAGTGTCTGGGGAATTAGCAGGGTAAATGTGTGGGGTGACGGGAATAGGGCCTGGGTGGGGTGTCGTCGGTACAGACTCGATGGGCCGAATGGCCTCCTTCTGTACTGGAGGGACTCTATGATGATCTGTGACAGTCCGGTGTGTACTATACGTAGTTTCTGAATTAAAGATTTAGGCCAGCAGGAAGGCACTGCACCGATCAGGCAATCCTGACGCAGTGACGATGGGACCATTGTTACCGACTGCGGCAGTATCACTCGTTCATTCCATCTCCTGCCTCCCCAGCTTTCCGTGGATCATCTATCAGCCCTGACTGGATCTGCTGCTTTGTATTCAATTGTCCTGGAACTGACAGATTATCTTCTTTCCTCAGAGAGCGGATTACAGAGAATTCACCCCCTCTCCTCCCCCCGCTGCGAAACTCCAATACTGCACAAGACAGCGGACGCTGGAAAATCCCAGCAGGTCCGCCAGCATCGACCAGGAGAGAACCAGGCGTTTGATAAGGTGCCCCATAAAAGGCTACTGAAGAAGATTAGGGCACACGGAGTTGGGGGTAGTGTGTTAAACTGGATTGGGGACTGGCTATCCGACAGGAAGCAAAGAGTCGGAATAAATGGGTGTTTTTCCGGTTGGAGGAAGGTAACTAGTGGCGTGCCGCAGGGATCGGTACTCGGGCCGCAACTATTTACCATTTATATAGATGATCTGGAGGAGGGGACGGAGTGTAGGGTAACGAAGTTTGCAGACGACACAAAGATAAGTGGAAAAGTGAATCGTGTGGAGGACGGAGAAGATCTGCAGAGAGATTTGGACAGGCTGAGTGAGTGGGCGAGGATATGGCAAATGGAGTATAACGTTGAGAAATGCGAGGTTATACACTTTGGAGGAAATAATAACAAATGGGATTACTATCTCAATGGAAACAAATTAAAACATGCTACCGTGCAAAGGGACCTGGGGGTCCTTGTGCATGAGACGCAAAAGCCCAGTCTGCAGGTACAACAGGTGATCAAGAAGGCAAATGGGATGTTGGCCTATATTGCGAAGGGGATAGAATATAAAAGCAGGGATGTCTTGATGCACCTGTACAGGGCATTGGTGAGGCCGCAGCTGGAATACTGTGTGCAGTATTGGTCCCCTTATATGAGGAAGGATATATTGGCATTGGAGGGAGTGCAGAGAAGGTTCACCAGGTTGATACCGGAGATGAGGGGTTTGGATTATGAGGAGAGGCTGAGGAGATTGGGTTTGTACTCGTTGGAGTTTAGAAGGATGAGGGGGGATCTTATGGAGACTTATAAGATAATGCGGGGGCTGGATAGGGTGGAGGCGGAGAGATTCTTTCCACTTAGTAAGGAAGTTAAAACTAGAGGACACAGCCTCAAAATAAAGGGGGGTCGGTTTAGGACAGAGTTGAGGAGGAACTTCTTCTCCCAGAGGGTGGTGAATCTCTGGAATTCTCTGCCCACTGAGGTGGTGGAGGCTACCTCGCTGAATATGTTTAAAGCGCGGATGGATGGATTCCTGATCGGTAAGGGAATTAAGGGTTATGGGGATCAGGCGGGTAAGTGGTACTGATCCACGTCAGATCAGCCATGATCTTATTGAATGGCGGGGCAGGCTCGAGGGGCTAGATGGCCTACTCCTGCTCCTATTTCTTATGTTCTTATGTTCTTAGAAACGGAGTTAATGCTTAGCGTCACGCACCGGAATTCTACTGCCCTGCCCGTCACGGAATCAGAGCGGGTGAGGGGCGGACAATGGTAATGCCCGTTGAGCTCAGGTGGGATTTTCCAGTCTCAGGTCGAACAAGGCCGTAAAACTCCACCCATAGACTCTTCATTAGAACTGAAGTTTGCACGTTCTCCCCGTGTCTGCGTGGGTTTCCTCCGGGTGCTCCGGTTTCCTCCCACAGCCCAAAGGTGTGCGGGTTAGGTTGATTGGCCATGCTAAATTGCCCTGCAGTATTAGGGGGACAGTGGGGTAAATAGGAGGGAGAGTGTGTTGGAGCTATAGGAACCACAACAAAAAGTAGCAACTACAAGGACAAGTGACTGATGCCCTGATGTGAGTGGTGGGGGGCGGGGGGGCGGCGGGGGGGATGGCCTGGTGTGAGTGGAGAGGAGGGTGGGTTGGGGGGGGGGGGGGGGGGTGGGGGGGGAGGCGGTGGTTGGGGGGGGTGCATTGAGGTAATATACAGAATAGTTTAAAAAAAGAGGAAAAATGGTTTAAGATGGAGGAGGAAGGTCACAATCTAAAGCTGCCAAACTCAACATTGAGTCCTGGGGACTGCAACTGCCCGTCGGGAGATGAGATGCTGCTCTTCCAGCTTGCGCTGGGCTTCACTGAGGCATCGCAGAAGGCCAAGGACAGACTTGTGGGCGCAAGAGCAAGATGCAGAGTTGGAGTACCAGCTAGCCTTTATCCAGTAAACGTTTCACAGCCCTCATTGTCAACCCTACATTATTGAAACAGATGAATAGGAAGAGGCAGGATGTTCCTGGCTGTATGGCTGGCACGGTGGTTAACACTGCTGCCTCACAGCTCCAGGGACCCGCGCCCGATTCCCGGCTTGGGTCACTGTCTGTGTGGGGTTTGCACGTTCTCCCCGTGTCTGTCTGGGTTTCCTCCGGGTGCTCCGGTTTCCTCCCACATTCCAAAGATGTGGGGTTAGGTTGATTGGCCACGCTAAAATTGCCCCTAGTGTCAGGGGGATTAGCAGAGTAAATGTGCTGAGTTATGGGAATAGGGCCTGGGTGGAATGGTAGTGGGTACTGACTCAATGGGCCGAATGGCCTCCTTCTGTACTGTAGTGATTCTATGTTGTTGAGAGGTGACCTGATTTGTTTTAGGGAATACTGATAATGGAGATTTTTTAAATTAAGATCTTCAGTTGATCGGAAATCCTTGCGAAGATGTGAGTTACCTCAAGCTTGACTTGTTTAACAGTGTGTCGTGATACTTGAATCAGGGAGTTAATACCACCAAGCTGTCTAATGGTGAGTTGGTGTAATGCATGGCCATTAAATGCCTCATCTTAGGCTTCTAGAGAGTGTGCAGTTAGTAAACATTGAGTTAGCACAATTGTGTGAAGTACCTCTTTCCATTAACAATCAAAGGATTGGCCCCGACATTCCCGGGTCGGTTGAAAGCAAGGGTTTCTCCTCAGGGGGCTGGGAGTTTCCTCTCCGTTTGCAGTAACCCTTTAAATCCCAGAAAGGGAGAGGGCTGGGAGCAAAATGTTCTGTCTGTCCCCCAAGGGAGTGTGACGAGAAGGTTCGACAGCTTCCCTTGGAGATCCTATCCCTGAATCCCTCCGTAGGCCTCAATAGAACCGACAGCAAATCCTTAACCCTCTGGAATTGATCCCTTTAATCTGTTGAGACAATGGATGTGTTTTTAGATACTTGTGGAGTGTGTCTCAGTCCCTGCTGGAACAGTGGCGACATTTTCAGCCTCCTGTTTGACAGCGCAAGCCAAAAAAAATCAGAGGGAATGTCGTCAATGCCCCCCGCCCCACTCCTGCACCTAAGGAAACCTATGAGTGAAACTACCTTTCGGGTAATTAACTCCCGGCACACAACCGAACCCGTTGCCTGAGATAATACCCTCCAACAGCTCAGCTGCCAATGAAGATTCTTTTGCTGAGTTCTTTATATTTGGCACAAAAGTCCAGGTGGAGCGAATACAGATGATTCTGTCTCCAGGCTGCAATCCTGCTCTGGAAGATGTTTCTGGCTTTGGGTAGGACAGAAACGTATTGCAATTATGGGAAGAGGCTCCTGCAGGGCCAATAAGAGGTAAAAAAATAAATTGGGCATCGCCTTTATTTCAATCACCTTTCTGTAAAGCACCTTGCAATATCTCTCCACACTCAGTTAGCTATCCAAGTGTTCCTGTTTAATTTGGTACACAAAAGGCATGTTTGTCGCTAAGATTGCAATGCTTTCCCTCCATAATGCTGCTCGCGGGTGTATCCACAGGGGTGGCGCAGTGGTTAGCACTGCTGCCTCATAGCGCCAGGGACCAGGGTTCGATTCCCGGCTTGGGTCACTGTCTGTGCGGAGCTTGCACATTCTCCCCGTCTCTGCGTGGGTTTCCTCCGGGTGCTCCGGTTCCCTCCCACACTCCAAAGATGTGCGGATTCGGTTGATTGGCCATGCTAAATTGCCCCTTAGTGTCAGGGGATTAGCAGGGTAAAGAAGTGGGGTTACGGGAATGGGGCCTGGGTGGGATTGTGGTTGGTGCAGACTCAATGGGCCGAATGGCCTCCTTCTGTACTGTGGAGATTCAATGAGTCATGGTCGCTATTTCAGAAGAGTGCGATTGTTCACTGAGGCATTATGGTCAGAAAATTCTAAACGTGATCTGGCAACAGCTGCTGTTCCATGTTCAACGCTCTTTTAAACGACGGAATTAGACAGATTACAATGTTTATTTTACTTTTAGGAGGTGACTACTGGTTGTGGCTATTTTTAGAAAGGTATACACAGTGAACATGCAGCAATGATGGAGTCACGGTACTCTATCATTGTTAAACAGGGATTTCCCGGAGCAAAGACAGTGACTTCAGATTGTGAGGGCGATGAATTTGTGCTTTTTCTAAGATACATACATTACTTCAAGGGTTTATCTTAAAGGAGTGACAACCACTGGGGACTTGGTCGTCCAACTTGTTCTTTTTCAGACATTACACAAGTGGACTTTTATTTGGAAGCCCTATCAAGCTCAGGTCATTAGAGTCATAGAGGTTTACAGCATGGAAACAGGCCCTTCGGCTCAATTTGTACATGCCGCCCTTTTTTTTTAAAAACCCCTAAGCTAGTCCCAATTGCCCGCATTTGGCCCATATCCCTCTATACCCATCGTACCCATGTAACTATCTAAATGCTTTTTAAAAGACAAAATTGTACCCACCTCTCCTACTACCTCTGGCAGCTTGTTCCAGACACTCATCACCCTCTCTGTGGAAAAAATTGCCCCTCTGGACACTTTTGTATCTCTCCCCTCTCACCTTAAACCTATGCCCTCTAGTTTTAGACTCCCCTACCTTTGGGAAAAGATATTGACTATCTAGCTTATCTGTGCTCCTCATTATTTTATAGACCTCTATAAGATCATCCCTCAGCCTCCTACGATCCAGAGAAAAAAGTCCCAGTCTATCCAGGTCATTAAATCCCTACAGTGCAGAAGGAGGCTATTCAGCCCATCAAGTCTGCACTGATAACAATCCCACCCAGGGCCGCATCCCCGTAACCCCACATATTTACCCCACTAATCCCTTTAACCTATGAATCCCAGGACCCTAAGGGGCAAGTTAGCATGGCCAATCAACCTAACTCGCACATTTTTAGACTGTGGGAGGAAACTGGAGCACCCGGAGAGGCACACAGACACGAGGAGAATGTACAAACTCCACACAGACAGTGACCCTAGCCGGGAATTGAACTCGGGACCCTGGAGCTGTGAGGCAGCAGTGCTGACCACTGTGCCACCGTGCCGCCCAGATCACCATACACGTGATTCTCCCACAACGTTAGCCTAGTATTGAAGAAGCACGAGTATCTTTTCTCCCCAGCGTTCTCCTTTCCTTTCCCGGAAGCGCTAAATTCCACTGAGGTGATTGATGTTCCATGACTGTTGGCTGCCCCATTCCGCTGACTAACCTCTGCTGTGGGCCTGGGCAATGAGTCTTAGAGGGTTATTTGAGCATTGTAGGTGTAGGGGTGAATGGGAGTCGGGGGAGTGGAGGGAGAGTGGGCATCAGAACAAAGATTAACCTTATTTACATAGAATTTGTAGTAGGGTCGGGTACATACAGGGTTAATGTGGGATGGCATAAAGCACTGCCCACACAATGATGTAGGAAGCCACATGTGGTAATCCACTGTTATCTGTTATCTGTGGTGGTTAACCACCGGAGTTAGTATTTCTCAGTACCTGTATATGTGGCACATCCCTGTCGGTTCCGCCCAAGTCTCCTCCCCCTGGTCTGGGTATAAAGGCAGTGGCTCCTCCCCCCCTTGCTCTCAGTACAGACCAGATCTCCGACAGGGATGGCTCCAAGTCCTTGCTAATAAAAGCCTGTTTGTCTTGCTCACAACTAGTCTCGGCTCGATTGATAGCGCATCAATTTTATTGGCAAGTTTTTTTTTTGAAGAATGGAGCAGCTACTGAAACCCGAAAGGCTGAATCTGGACCCGCAAGCTGCTGGAGCATCCAACACGTTTGATCACTGGCTGCAATGCTTCAAAGATTACATCGAAGCCTCCGCTGCCATCGGTACAGATGCTGATAAACTACGGGTGCTCCGCGGCCGGGTAAGCGACGTAGTATATGCTACGATCCGAGACGCGGAAAATTATACGGCCGCTATCGAACTGTTAAAAGGCCTGTATAATAAACGGCCTCATGAGGTCTACGCGAGACACCTCCTCGCCACGCGCAGACGGCAGCCAGGTGAATCAGTCGACCAGTTCCTGCGCGCGTTGCGACTGCTTGCTCGGAACTGTAACTGTAGGTCTGTGACTGCCGCCCTATATACAGACAACTTAATCCGGGAGGCCTTTGTCACGGGCATCGGAACTACTTATATCCGGCAACGGCTGCTGGAACAGGGTGCGCTGGAATTGAAGAAAACAGTGCGACTGGCTGTGTCCCTAGAAGTGACCTCACAATACCTCGAAGCCTACTCACCTGACCACGTGGGCGCATCGTGGACACCGCGGCCGTTGCTACCGGGAGGGCCACAGACCTACGCCGCCCCACGCCTCACCAGAGACCTGACCACTACTGCAACCTGTGGAGGCTCGAAATGCTACTTCTGCGGCCTGGGTAAGCACCCCCGACAATGCTGCCCGGTGAGGGAGTCATTCTGCTCCACGTGTGGGAAGAAGGGGCACTACGCCAAGGCCTGCCATAAGTCTACCCCCAAATCCACAAGCGCCACGTGCGACCCGCGGGGGCCACCATCTTGGATGACGTCATCGGTCATCGGCGACCCGCGGGGGCCGCCATCTTGGCCGACAACGGTCGCGAGTGACCAGCAGGGGCCGCCATCTCCTACCTCATCAGCCCCCTACAGCTATCTGCAGGATTCAACAGTGGCATCGGTGACCCTAGATCAGACGAAGCCTCATCGTCTCGCCGAGTCCATGATGGACATTGAGGTAAATGGGCATAGGGAGCATTGTTTATTTGACAGTGGGAGTACGGAGAGCTTCATTCACCCTGATACGGTGCGCCGATACACCTTTTCCGTGTGGCCCGTCCAGCAGACGATCTCCATGGCGTCACAATCCCGCTCTGTAAATGTCCTCGGCTGCTGCGTGGTGACCCTGAAGGTGCGGGGCACAGTATACGATAACTTCAGGCTCCTCATGCTGCCACACCTCTGCGCTTCCATACTCCTGGGGCTAGATTTCATGACCCACCTGAAGAGTGTCACTATACAGTATAATGGGCCTTTTCCCCCGCTCTCTGTCTGCAATCAGCAGCGTCTAAATTGCCCACCGCGCACCACCTGCAGTCTCTCGACTCTTAAGATCGCCCCTCCCTCCTTGTTTGCGAATGTCACTCCCGACTGCAAGCCCATCGCCACCAAGAGCAGGTGGTATAGTGCTGGAGACAGGGCCTTTATCAGGTCCGAAGTCCAGCGGCTCCTCGGGGTAGGGATCATCGAGGCCAGTACCAGCCCCTGGAGAGCACAAGTGGTATTCGTTAAGTCTGGGGAAAAACACAGAATGGTCATTGACTACAGTCAGACCATTAACCGATTACACGCAGCTGGACGCGTACCCTCTTCCCCGCATATCTGACATGGTCAATCAGATTGCAGAATATCGGGTGTTCTCCATCATTGACTTGAAGTCGGCGTACCACCAGCTCCCTATCCGCCCGGAGGACCGCCAATATACGGCTTTCGAGGCGGATGGTCGCCTTTACCACTTCCTCAGGGTCCCCTTTGGCGTCACCAATGGGGTCTCGGTTTTCCAGCGTGAAATGGACCGAATGGTAGACCAGAACGGGCTGCGGGCCACCTTCCCGTACCTGGATAACGCCACCATCTGCGGCCATGACCAGCAGGACCACGATGCCAACCTCCACAGATCCCTGCACACGGCTAGTCTCCTTAACCTGACCTACAATAAGGAGAAGTGCGTGTTCCGTACACACCGCCTCGCCATCCTCGGGTATGTAGTGGAGGATGGGGTCATCAGCCCCAATCCCAACCGTATGCGTCCCCTCCTGGAACTTCCCCTCCCCACTAGCCTCAAAGCACTGAGAAGATGCCTGGGCTTCTTCTCGTACTATGCACAGTGGGTCCCCAACTCTGCGGATAAAGCCCGTCCGCTCATAAAATCCACCCTTTTTGGAGGCCCGACTGGCCTTCGACCGCATCAAAGCAGACATCGCGAAGGCCACGATGCACGCTATAGACAAATCCATCCCGTTCCAGGTGGAGAGCGATGCATCTGATTTCGCCCTAGCCGCCACCCTTAACCAGGCGGGCAGACCCGTGGCCTTCTTTTCACGAACCCGCCAAGGCCCCGAAACTCGACACGCCTCTGTCCAAAAGGAAGCCCAAGCCATAGTGGAAGCTGTACAGCACTGACGCCACTATTTAGCTGGTAAATGGTTCACCCTACTCACGGACCAACGATCCGTTGCCTTCATGTTCAACAACACGCAGCGGGGCAAGATCAAGAACGACAAGATATTACGGTGGAGGATCGAACTCTCCACCTACAATTACCATATCTTGTATTGGCCCGGGAAGCTCAATGAGCCACCTGACGCCCTGTCCCGTGGAACATGCGCCAGTGCACAGGTGGACCGGTTACGGGCTCTCCACAATGACCTCTGCCGCCAGGGGGTCACCAGGTTTTTCCACTTTATTAAAGCCCGAAACCTGCCCTACTCAGTTGAGGATGTCAGATCCGTAACTTGGAATTGCCAGGTCTGCGCGGAATGCAACCCGCACTTCTACCGGCCAGACAGGGCACATCTCATAAAAGCCACCCGCCCCTTTGAACGCCTCAGCATCGACTTCAAAGGCCCCCTCCCCTCATCTGATCACAACATATATTTCCTCAATGTCATTGACGAGTACTCACGTTTCCCCATTGCAGTTCCCTGCCCAGATATGTCCTCGGCCACAGTCATTAGGGCCCCGCGCAGCCTCTTCACCCTGTTTGGTTACCCCAGCTATATCCATAGCGACCGGGGATCCTCCTTCATGGGTGATGAACTGCGACGGTACCTGCTCTCCAAAGGCATAGCCTCAAGTAGGACTACCAGCTACAACCCCCGGGGTAACGGACAGGTGGAGAGAGAGAACGCCACTGTCTGGAAGACCGTTTTACTAGCGCTATGATCTAAAGGCCTTCCAGTCACCCGCTGGCAAGAGGTCCTACCGGAGGCACTACACTCCATTAGGACGGTCCTGTGCACAGCAACCAATGCCACCCCCCACGAATGGGTGTTGGTGTTCCCCAGGAAGTCTTCCTCAGGGACTTCACTACCGTCATGGCTCGCATACCCGGGCCCTGTCCTGCTTCGGAAGCATGCCAGGACCCGTAAGTCTGACCCCCTGGTCGAGAGGGTACAACTCCTCCACGCCAACCCCCAGTACGCCTACGTGCAGTACCCCGATGGGCAGGAGGACACAGTATCTATCCGTGACCTAGCGCCCGCAGGTGACTCAGGGACCTCTATAGCCCCCAACCCCTCACCCCCAACCCCCGACTTTGTCCCTACCATGTCAGAACCACGACTCACTCCTCTCACCCCCGTGTACAGCTCGCCTGAGCCCCAGGAGTCGTCACCACGCACCCGAGGGTCGGATGAAACCACGGATGACAGCTACGTTCTGGCGCTCGAAACGACACCGCGACCTGAAACCACGTTGGAACCGGTACTACGGCGATCGCAGCGGAAGAGCAAGCCTCCGGATAGACTAAATCTGTAAATATTGTAAATATTGTTCACTCTGCTTCACCCCCGACGGACTTTTTTTTTAAACAGGGGGTGAATGTGGTAAACCACTGTTATATGTTATCTGTGGTGGTTAACCACCATAGTTAGTATTTCTCAGTACCTGTATATGTGGCACATCCCTGTCGGTTCCGCCCAAGTCTCCTCCCCCTGGTCTGGGTATCAAGGCGGTGGCTCCTCCCCCTAGCCTTCAGTACAGACCAGATCTCCGACAGGGAGGGCTCCAAGTTCTTGCTAATAAAAGCCTATTTGTCTTGCTCACAACTAGTCTCGGCTCGATTGATAGCGTATCACCACATGACCCAGACCCAGAGGCAGTGTGGCATTGAGCAAGAGACGATAGATAATTATTTTATAATTTTAAAATTTGATTTATTATTGTGTTGGGATACAGTGAAAAATATTGTTTCTTGTGCGCTATACAGATAAAGCATACCTTTCATAGAGTACATTGGAGAGAAGGAAAGGAGAGGCTGCAGGGTTTGGTATTATAGTCATATCTAGGGTGTAGAGAAAGATCAACTTAATGCGAGGTAAGTCCATTCAAAAGTCTGACAGCAGCAGGGAAGAAGCTGTTCTTGAGTCGGTTGGTACGTGACCTCAGACTTTTGTATCTTGTTCCCGACGGAAGAAGGTGGAAGAGAGAATGTCCGGGGTGTGTGGGGCCATTGATTATGCTGGCTGCTTTGCCGAGGCAGCGGCAATGGATGGGAGGCTGGTTTGCGTGATGGATTGGGCTACATTCACAACCTTTTGTAGTTCCTTGCGGCATTGGGCAGAGCAGGAGCCCCAGACCAAGCTGTGATACAACCAGAAAGAATGCTTTCTATGGCGCATCTGTAAAAGTTGTTGTGTCATGGCAGAATTTCCTTAGCCTCCTGAGAAAGTAGAGGCGTTGCTAGGTGATGCGCGTTATCACACACGAGGCTTGATGCTCAGGAAATAAAGGCTTTTATTTGCTGTAACAAGGCAGCTACTAATTATATACACGATCCCAGACTGAGGGGTCCCAGACAGAGCAGAGACCTTTATACCTCTCCCAGGAGGCGGAGCCCGACTGGGATGTACCACAATAACTATAATACAAGGTGTAACAGCCCAACCCTAACCCCAACATCAACAAGTAGAACAACCCATCCCTAACCCCAACAGCAACATATATACATACTTGTAGTACTGGCCAGACCCTGGCTCAGTACTATCTAGTGGGAACCAACGATGGTTCACCACACTAGGATACCTTTTTTCTTTCTAGATACAGGAACCATGTTTAATCTTTCCTGATATTATATCCTTTCATTTCTGATATCATTCTTGTAAATGTTTAGCGTTTTAGTATTTTTAGTATTTTTCTTCAGTGCTGCTCTCTCCCTTTATCACACCCATAGCTTTCCAGAGGGAATAAATGGATCAGTAGCTGGGTCTATGATTAGATCTTCCTGGCTCATGAGGGGCCGAGGCCTATTGTGGTGATGGAACTGCCACACTTGCACATGAGGAACTGTGTGAGTATTGAACCTGAAACCTGGTTTTCCCTTGCTCCTGCAGGCACTAAAGAGGTGGCCAATCCATGGGCCTGAGCTGAAATGCTGGTTTAGCCTATGTTTAGCACAAGATGCCATCTTGGTAAAGAGCTTCCGAGGAGCAGCCTGCCAGGTGATGGTTAAGCAGCTCATTGTCATTTAAATTGCCTATCAGCTCCCCTGAGTGCCAGTGCGTGGCGTTTTTCTGGATAGTGCCAATCTGACTGCCCCATCTCCAAACAGAGACCAGCTAACCAGGAATAAACAAGTTGTTGTTGTTGTGGATTTTGAATGCTATTTAAAGGCACACTCACTGTTGCGAGGACAGCTGTATAGCTTCAGTGTGTTTCTGCAAGAGGCTTTTATTGGACGGAACTTAAGATGTCTGCCTCCAGAGGCAGCCTCATGGCATAGTCCAATGACTACGGAAAGCCTGAGGCATCGATCAGACTGGTCACATATCAAGACACAAGCACTCACCTATCACAGAGGAATGTTTGAAGATGGCATTGGGAGACAGGGACAGATTGGGAGACTCTCTGGGACTCTGGGGAGGAGATTCGCCATCCTCCCCAAAGCACGTTTCTCACAGCCAGAGATGACGCACCATTTGCCGCTGCGGGATTTTTCTGGTCCTGCCATTGTCAGTGGGATTTCACATCGACTGCACCCCAGGCTGCGGGGTGCACTGTCAGCGGGGACCAGAAGACCCCACCCGCAGGAACAGCCGGAGAATTCAGCCCCTTTGTCAAGGCTTCAACAACATTAGTGTAACTTTTATTCTGGAAATTCTCTGAGGGCTTCACTTAAAAAGTATTGTACAACTCCACCTGATTGGACACCTTATAGGAGTCACCAGGAGTAATGGAGCCCTTAATTATTGCCATCTTGCCAGAGTCTTCAGGGGGGAAGGAAGGAGGACGTGAGGCAAAGTAGGCTGTCGCCAGCTGTTGCAGGGAAAGGAGGGTGAGGTAGACTGTTCTTCCTCTGCAACTACAGGGCACCCCTCCTTTCCTGTCCTTCCTGCTCCTGGGCTTGTGTCCGAAAACCTCTGTGCCTTCTCACCAGAGGTCAGTCGTTGTGCGTCAGCTAGCCCACTCCAAACCGTTAGTGGGCGTGGAGCCCTCATTTACTGCTCCTCAGTTGCTAAATGTGATTAAATGGTCATGGCCTGCCCCACACTCCAGCCATTATTCAGCCAACACGTCCATCCTTGTGACGCATTGCCTTCCTACACCAATTAGAAAGCAAGAAGACTCATTGGATGATGCTTGACTGTCGGCCAATAAGCCCCCGCCACCGCCCCCCCCCCCGACACTCTCCCCCACCCCCCCGCCCCACAACCACCGCCCCCCCCCACACCCTCCCACCCCCCCACCCCACAACCACCACCCCCCCGCGCCTCCCCACTATTTTCAATATTTTACACCTGATAAAGAAACATGTTCAAAGAAAATGACCAAAAAAAATCTTTTTTTTTAATGTCCTGATGAGTTTTCTCCACACAGCAGGGTCCTGGAGATTGATGTTCAATCCCTGGAGACTTCTGGCCAAACTGGGAAGATTGGCAACCTCAAATGCTCCATCAATATTGCTTTTAATCAGTGCTTGAGTGTTAAATCTTCAGTTTTCTGTTCATAGCCTCCAGGCAAATTCAACTTATGGTAATCAGCAAATTATATGTGGAAACCAAACTTTCGGATAATGTGTTGCGGCATGGTAGCACAGTGGTTAACACTGCTGCTTCACAGCGCCAGGGACCCAGGTTCGATTCCCGGCTTGGGTCTGTGTTGAGTTTGCACATTCTCCCCGTGTCTGCGTGGGTTTCCTCCGGGGGCTCCGGTTTCCTCCCACAGTCTGAAAGACGTGCTGGTTAGGTGCATTGGCCGAGCTAAATTCTCCCTCCGTGTACCCGAACAGGTGCCGGAGTGTGGCGACTTGGGGAGTTTCACAGTAACTTCATTGCAGTGTTCATGTAAGCCCACTTATGACACTAATAAATAAATCTTAAATGTCTTATCAAAGCACTGGTTTTGTGTCTGTTTTCACCCTTTCAGTATAATTATTATCTTTCTGCTCTCAGATGATTTCAGTTCAGTGGTTGTACCTGCTCCTTGCTCCAGTCTCGAAGGATTCCTGGATTAGACTTGCCAAAGTGAAGTCACATTTTGATGACGAGGCAGATCAGAATTGGCCGTCGATAGAGTTTCACTGGCAATGAAAGTTTATGGCTCAGGCCATGCCACTGATCTGATCGCCGCAGACAGCGTTTCTAAAAATGGAACAGGATCACTGGGCTAAAATAGAAGAGGAGACCACAATCAGGCCTATAGACCCAATAGCGTTCACTGATGGGTTGGTTCATTATGGTCACAGTCAATGTGCACCAACAAGATGGCAGCTCAGTTAACCCTACGGTAGAAACATAGAAACTAGAAGCAGGAGTAGGCCACTTGGCCCTTCGATCCTGCTCTCTCATTCATTTTGATCATGGCTGATCATTGAATTCAATATCCTGATCCCCCCTTCCTCCCATATCCTTTGACCCCTTTAGCCCCAAGAGCTATATCTAATTTCTTCTTGAAATCAGACAATGTTTTGGCCTCAACTACTTTCTGTGGGAGTGAATTCCACACATTCATCACCCTCTGGGTGAAGAAATTTCTCCTCACCTCAGTTCTAAAAGGTTTACCTCTTATCCTCAAACTATGACCCCTAGTTCTGGACTCCCCCCACCATTGGGAACATTCTTTCTGAATCTACCCTGTCTAACCCGGTTAGAATTTTATAAGTTTCTATGAGATCCCCTCTCACTCTTCTAAACTCCAGTGAATATAATTCTAACTGTCCTTATATGACAGTCCTGCCATCCCAGGAATCAGCCTGGTAAACCTTTGCTGTATTGCGCTGAAGCTTCATAAGCAGCATCAGAATTTGGCATCCTTCTCTTCTGACCCCTTGCTGGGTAAGAGTTCGAAAGTATCGAATACCCTTCAGCACATTTTCCAAGTGGACACTGCTGCATGTTGGTTAGTCTAGCTGAGGAAAGATCGCTGAGGCATTGGTATATCTAAACAGCAACTGGTTCCTTAGCTACAACTGAACTGTGTACAGCAATACACATCTAGGTGTTACACTGCAGAGGTGAACATTCTCTCCATTACATATTTTACACAGAGGGTCGTGGGGGCCTGGAATGTGTTGCCGGGCAAGGTGGTGGAGGCGGACACACTGGGAACGTTTAAGACTTATCTAGACAGCTATATGAACGGAGTGGGAATGGAGGGATACAAAAGAGTGGTCGAGTTTGGACCAGGGAGCGGCGCGGGATAATTGTTCTTTGTTGCTCGTTTCAAGGCTTCATTCT
>NC_135825.1:51244046-51250274 GCF_964213995.1 Mustelus asterias | reverse complement strand
CCCCCCCCTTCTCCCCCCCCGGCTCCCACCCCCTTCTCCCCCCCCCCTTCTCCCCCCCTTCCTCCTCCCCGCCTCCTCCCCCCCCTTCTCCCCCCCCCCTTCTCTCCCCCCCCCTCTCCCCCTCCCCCTTCTCCCCCTTCTCCCCTTCTCCCCCCCCCTTCTCCCCCCCCCCTTCTCCCCCCCCCCCTCTCTCCCCCCCCCTTCTCCCCCCCCCCTTCTCCCCCCCCCCCCTTCTCCCCCCCCCCCCCCTTCTCCCCCCCCCCCCTTCCTCCCCCCCCCTCCCCCTCCTCTCCCCCCCCCCCTTCTCCCCCCCCCCTTCTCCCCCCCCCTTCTCCCCCCCCCTTCTCCCCCCCCCTTCTCCCCCCCCCCCTTCTCCCCCCCCCTTCTCCCCCCCCCCCTTCTCCCCCCCCCCTTCTCCCCCCCCTTCTCCCCCCCCCCTTCTCCCCCCCCCCCTTCTCCCCCCCCCTTCTCCCCCCCCCCCCTTCTCCCCCCCCCCTTCTCCCCCCCCCCTTCTCCCCCCCCCTTCTCCCCCCCCCCTTCTCCCCCCCCTTCTCCCCCCCCCCTTCTCGCCCCCCCCCTTCTCCCCCCCCTTCTCCCCCCCCCCTTCTCCCCCCCCCCTTCTCCCCCCCCCTTCTCCCCCCCCCCTTCTCGCCCCCCCCCTTCCACCCCTCCCCCCCCCCTTCTCGCCCCCCCCCCTTCTCCCCCCCCCCCTTCTCCCCCCCCCTTCTCGCCCCCCCCCTTCTCGCCCCCCCCCTTCTCGCCCCTCCCCCTTCTCGCCCCCCCCCTTCTCGCCCCCCCCTTCTCGCCCCCCCTTCTCGCCCCCCCCTTCTCCCCCCCCTTCTCGCCCCCCCCCTTCTCGCCCCCCCCCTTCTCGCCCCCCCCCTTCTCGCCCCCCCCCTTCTCGCCCCCCCCCTTCTCGCCCCCCCCCCTTCTCGCCCCCCCCCTTCTCGCCCCCCCCCTTCTCGCCCCCCCCCTTCTCGCCCCCCCCCCTTCTCGCCCCCCCCCTTCTCGCCCCCCCCCTTCTCGCCCCCCCCCCCTTCTCGCCCCCCCCCCTTCTCGCCCCCCCCTTCTCGCCCCCCCCTTCTCGCCCCCCCTTCTGGCCCCCCCTTCTCGGCCCCCCCCTTCTCGCCCCCCCCCCTTCTCGGCCCCCCCCCCCTTCTCGGCCCCCCCCCCCTTCTCGGCCCCCCCCCCCCTTCTCGGCCCCCCCCCCTTCTCGGCCCCCCCCCCCCCCCCCTTCTCGGCCCCCCCCCCCTTCTCGGCCCCCCCCCCCTTCTCGGCCCCCCCCCCCCTTCTCGGCCCCCCCCCCCTTCTCGGCCCCCCCCCCTTCTCGGCCCCCCCCCCCCTTTCGGGCCCCCCCCCCCCTTCTCGCCCCCCCCCTTCTCGCCCCCCCCCTTCTCGCCCCCCCCCCTTCTCGCCCCCCCCCCCTTCTCGCCCCCCCCCCCTTCTCGCCCCCCCTCCCCTCTCCGCGCCATCCCCTTCTCCGCGCTCCCCCACCCCCCCCTCTCTGACACCTCACAGCCATTCTCGCTGGTTTGACTGGCTTTTCCCTTCCACCCTGTGAACTGGCAGACATGGGCTATTTCTAGCTCAAAACTTGAAATATTTTACAAAGCTAATATTCCAGTAATCCTGTATTGTCATAAAAGCATGTTGTTGAGTGAAAATCTCATGAGATATGAGAATTTTAATTAGACTCTGAATAGATATTCCACATTATACCAATAAACAAATTTTGCCGCACTGACAACAGCTAAATGGGATTAATTTAAAAATTGACCCCTGCAGTTTGTCTGGGCATTCTGGTTATTACCCTGTGCCATGTGATACTAGTAGCTGTAACACTCATGCAGTGAACTATGCCCATTGCCCTAAACCATGCAACACATAGCTCGGATATTATGACTGTTCCCTGCTTCTGTTGACATATGCTATCTGACATTTGTTTCTGTATCTGTCATTTAACTTACGACAGGCATGCAAACACTTGGAATACTGGTTGTAACACCGACTGTTTTGTATACCATGTGAAACAGTCAGGTGCCTCACTTGTCCATGCCCTGACTTAATATTTAGAGATGTTCTTTTTTGTCACTCCTGTTTAGCAAGGTTTTCAATTTGTTACAAGGATTTGTTCTTTTAAAGATGGAGGAGCTGTTTCTCTCAGCCTGCTGCGCTGTTCGAATAGTGCAATGGGCTGGGAGACATCAGCCGCAGACATTTCACGGGTTTCCTGCTGGGCGTCACAACCTCTGAGTCTCCGGGACCAGGTTTTTCAGCTTCATCAGCTCAGCGCCGGAAATTGGCCCCGGAACTGATTACGATATGGAAATCCTGATTTCCATCTGATTCGCAGGCCTGGGACGGAATTCTCCAGACCCGCTAGTGTCTCCCTCCCTCACCAGGAGTGGTTCACTTGAGCTGGGTTGACTTCTGCTCCCCACGGGAACAGCCAGCCCAACCCTGCTGGAGGGAAGAGCGGCTGTCGGAGGGAAATAAATGAGTCGAGCCTCGGAGACCATGTCAAACTTCAAGAAACGTTTTTATTCCACGTGCATGAGGGAGAGATGAACTCCAGCCTGAAATCTCAGGTTGTCTGCGAGTTCTCTGCCCATCGTATGGCTACCATCGACGCCGCAAACTGCCGGCTTCAAGTGGAGAGGATCTCCAAGAAGATCACTCACCTGATGAAGGAGCTTGAAGCTCCGAAAGCTAGTGCTGCCCAATAAATCTGTTGGACTTTAACCTGGTGTTGTGAGACTTCTTATTGTAGATTCGTACAGGTTATTATACATTTTTGAGTTGCAAAGGTTTATATTAGCATATTAATTCCTCAAATTGGATACAAGATGGTTCTTCTAATCTCATTATGCAAACTACATTGTTCAATATGTCTCTGTTAATTATTTCTCTGGACAGTTCCGTCTACCCAATTATAATGTCAAAGCGTTGTATTTACAACGATATGTTCATCATTCCCTGCCTCTGCTAGGTGATCATGTTTTACAGAAGACTATGACCTCCCTCGACTGTATGGAGCCTGGCTGTCTTAATGCCCGTTCTCCATTGTTGTGATAATTCGAAAAGGTCTCCTGCACATTAGAAGTTGATAGCATGCGTTAATCGTTATCTGTCAGCAGAGCAGGCCTCCAGCTGATTGCGTTAACCCTTTTCTTCCCTCTGGTGAGGCCTAGCCTTACTCTATGTAACTCTGCATGTATTATACTGAAGTCAAACAAAATATCAATGGACATATGAATTCAAATATGGAAGACACGATTCCTGATATTGCCCTGCAACAGAGGCCTTTGAGCCCCCCCCCCCCCCAGGAGGTAGGGTTAAGGCAGAGTGCCCCTTGGGCAGTGCCAGTCTGATGCCCAGTGGGCAGGGCCAAGGGGGTGTGGCCTTCTGGGGGGCGGAGGCTATTGGGGCAATTGGTGGGGGGAGGGGACCTGCTGCCAGTCCGCATTGGAATCACAGGGAGATAGGGGGAGTGAGCACGATCAGAGCTGACCATCCGGGAGCGGGGGTCAGCCAGATCAGAGTGGGTTAGGGCGAATAGGTGGGTGGGAGATTGGGGAGGGGGGGGGGAGATTGGGGTGGTCAGCAGGGCCTGTCGGGGTGGTGATTGGGGAGTACGGGGCTGGTTACAGGATCAGGGGGTTCAGGACTGTTGGTTGGGTGGGATCAGGGGTGGTCAACAGCATCGCATGGGTTTGGGACAGTCCGGGGCTGGCCTGTGTAGGTCGGGAGGGCAGCAGTTAGGGGGGGCAGGCTGGCAATGGTGGGGGCCACTGCATATGCGCCGATCTCCGCTCTGACAGATCGGCACATGCACGGTGGCTGCTCAGCACTATGTTGCTGGCCTCTCGGGTCACTGATTTTCAGAGTGAATCACGCTAAGGCACTCTGTGATGCAGTGTGTCGGAATTAGTTCTGGAAATCGTGCTTAAAAAAACCAGCAGGATTTACTCCCATTTTATTGCACGTTGGGAACTTGGAAGTTTTTTGTGGGAATCCTGGCCAGAGTCTCCAGTTTCTATTTTTCTGGCTGGATTTTTAAAGAAAACTGAAACTTTCTGAAGTTGATGGAGGCCGCCCGGATGGCAATGTTGCACAGCTTGCATTCCATTGTGTGGAGTGTGAAAGAGTAAGAAGTCTCACAACACCAGGCTAAAGTCCAACAGGTTTATTTGGTAGCATAAGCCACGAGCTTTCGGAGCGCTGCTCCTTCGTCAGGTGAGTGGGAGTTCTGTTCACAAACAGAGCATATAAAGACACAAACTCAATATACAAAATAATGGTTGGAATGTGAACCTTTACAGGTAATCAAGTCTTAAAGGTACAGACAATGTGAGTGGAGAGAGGGCCAAGCACAGGTTAAAGAGATATGAATTGTCTCCAGCCAGGACAGTTGGTGAGATTTTGCAAGCCCAGGCAAGTCGTGGGGGTTACAGATAGTCTGACATGAATCCAAGATCCCGGTTGAGGCCGTCGTCATGTGTGCGGAACTTGGCTATCAGTCTCTGCTCAGCGATTCTGCGCTGTCGTGTGTCGTGAAGACCGCCTTGGAGAATGCTTACCCGAAGATCAGAGGCCGAATGCCCGTGACCGCTGAAGTGTTCCCCAACACGAACACTCTTGCCTGGTGATTGTCGAGCGGTGTTCATTCATCTGTTGTCGTAGCATCTGCATGGTCTCCCCAATGTACCACGCCTCGGGACATCCTTTCCTGCAGCGTATCAAGATATGGCGCTCGACTCATCGACCGACAGTTCCGACGCGCCACAGCGAAAATCCGCACTGACCTCCTCAGAAGACGAACACGGGACAGAGTACCCTTCGTCGTCCAGTACTTCCCCGGAACATGCCATTGACGAAGACGAACATTTCGCCAAGGCCATCCCCACACCCCCACTTCTTGCCTCCAAACAACCGCACAACCTCAAACAGACCATTGTCCGCAGCAAATTACCCAGCCTTCTGGAGAACAGTGACCACGACACCACACAACCCTGCCACAGCAACCTCTGCAAGACACTCCGGATCATCGACACGGATGCCATCATCTCACGTGAGAACACCATCCACCAGGTACACGGTACATACTCTTGCAACTCGGCCAATGTTGTCTACCTGATACGCTGCAGGAAAGGATGTCCCGAGGCATGGTACAGTGGGAAGACCATTCAGACGCTACGACAACAGATGAATGAACACCGCTCGACAAACACCAGGCAAGAGTGTTCTCTTCCTGTTGGGGAACACTTCAGCAGTCACGGGCATTTGGCCTCTGATATTCGGGTAAGCGTTCTCCAAGGCGGCCTTCACGACACACGATAGCGCACAGTCGCTGAGCAGAGACTGATAGCCAAGTTCCGCACACATGAGGACGGCCTGAACCGGGATCTCGGGTTCATGTCACACTATCTGTAACCCCCACTGTAGCTTGCCTGGGCTTGCAAAATCTCACTAACTGTCCTGTCTGGAGACAATACACATCTCTTTATGGAACATAGAACATAGAAAGCCACAGCACAAACAGGCCCTTCGGCCCACAAGTTGCGCCGATCACATCCCCACCTCTAGGCCTATCTATAGCCCTCAATCCCATTAAATCCCATGTACTCATCCAGAAGTCTCTTAAAAGACCCCAACGAGTTTGCCTCCACCACCACCGACGTCAGCCGATTCCACTCACCCACCACCCTCTGAGTGAAAAACTTACCCCTGACATCCCCCCTGTACCTACCCCCCAGCACCTTAAACCTGTGTCCTCTCGTAGCAACCATTTCAGCCCTTGGAAATAGCCTCTGAGAGTCCACCCTATCCAGACCCCTCAACATCTTGTAAACCTCTATCAGGTCACCTCTCATCCTTCGTCTCTCCAGGGAGAAGAGACCAAGCTCCCTCAACCTATCCTCATAAGGCATGCCCCCCAATCCAGGCAACATCCTTGTAAATCTCCTCTGCACCCTTTCAATGGCTTCAACATCTTTCCTGTAATGAGGTGACCAGAACTGCGCGCAGTACTCCAAGTGGGGTCTAACCAGGGTCCTATAAAGCTGCAGCATTATCTCCCGACTCCTAAACTCAATCCCTCGATTAATGAAGGCTAGTACGCCATACGCCTTCTTGACCGCATCCTCCACCTGCGAGGCCGATTTAAGAGTCCTATGGACCCGGACCCCAAGGTCCTTCTGATCCTCTACACTGCTAAGAATGGTACCC